>NW_008823618.1:0-2042 GCF_000699105.1 Pygoscelis adeliae | reverse complement strand
GTTTTTTTGTCTCCCCCCCCCCCCCCCCTTCTATTCCAAATTGAAGATTAAATGCAGTAGACAGGATTTTTGTGGGTGCTGGAAGATACTGTGCCTAAGAGGTGCAAGCTTGTGCTCATCACCAGGATCTTGCAGGAGTGTGAGATGAGGGTTCTCAACTCCCACAAAATTTGAATGTCAGCAGGAGCCAGAATTGATGAACTGCTGCTAAAGAAAGTAATTCTTAGCTATCTCCTGCCCTAAATTGTGCTGTTAGATCTGCTTGTAACGTTGGCTTTGGTACCCTTTTCAGAGGTGGGATGTGCCTTGGTGTTCGGTATTTTTATATTTTATCTTGTTAACATCTCATTGTGGGAGAAAGTTATTTGCTATATCCCTTTCCTGAATGTGACCCGATTCTGCTCTGCTTAAAACCACCTTGTAAAAACAGAATGACTTGCATAGTAGGCTGTGTTAGGATTATTATATAACATATGCACATAGGTGCTTCCCAGTTTCTGCTAGAAAATAATAAAGAAAAGAGAAGAAAAAAGGGAGTATAGTATAGACGGCTCATATCATGTCCTCAGAGTTTTCCTTCCTGAGAAGCCTTTTCAGAGTGAATTTGGCATGGAGGCTTAAGGTGTTCCTATGGGGGCAGACAATTCCAGGTTTCTTTTCTGGAGGACCCATGTTTTCCTGCCTTGTACAGGAGGAAAAGTCATGAGATCCCCAGAAGGATGTTTTGGGTTGGTACTGCTCATACAATTTGTAGCCTCTCTTGCGGGTCTTGCGGCGAAGATGGCAGCTGCAAGTTGGCTACTAGCCCTTTTCAGTCCCTGGCCGCAGTCTGGGCACTCATGGCTGTATCAATAATGTGAGTATGCAGTTTTTCAAATAGCATTGGATTTTCATTACTGAAAACAGAACAGTTGTTTGTATTTTTTTCAGAACACACATTACAGAATCTGCCAAGATTTTCATTTCTGCTCTGTGGCAATTTTTGTGTATGTACCTAATGGTAAAATTTGAAAGAAGGGCAAATTGGTCTCAACCTCACAATATCTAAGAACATAGCTTTTGAATTTAAATGATATTAACTTAGTTTCAGGTTGCAACTACAGAAATATGATTGTTCTCTTTCTGATCTTAATCTGATGATCTTGATTTAATTTTCAACTTTATTTCCAAACAGCCTCTAAGGTAATGTTACTACAATGTCAGCAGTCTATTTAAATTACATAAAAATCCTGACTATTTCAAAAAGGTGGTTAAAAGGAGATGTTATCTTAATGTCCACTGGGTTATGCTGAATTTCAGACACGTTTTAACCGACTACAAAATCTTGCCCGTGTCACAGGTGGGATTGGTAAGTGAAGTAAAAGATGAGCAGATTCAAATAGGCCCAAACAGTATATGAAATGAGATGGTGAAGTGGCAGAGCTGGGATGACCCTGAGGAGACAAATGTTGTGGAGTCTGTAATCTTTAATATCATGTGTGCTTATTTAAAAATATAAAGTGTATTCCTCGTTGTTTTGGAGATAAACACGTTATTTCCAGCGTGCACATTGAGACTGGTGGTAAAGCTCCAGCTAAGGAAAACATAACACTATTTCTTGCGTGATTATCAATTCATCTGATACTGAAGGGAATGACTTCATGGTAGTGCCTCCAGAAAGGCTCAACTTAAGTTAGTTACTCAACTTAATGCAGTTACTGAATTACATACTTAAATGTGTACGTAAAAAATTTTTTTTCACGTAGTGTTTTTTTTCCCCAAAAATTTTCTTGCAGAGTTTGTGTAGGAGCCATGTGTGGGCAAAACCATCAAAAATATTCCAAAATCCTGATATTTGTGCCATGCGGCTTAACTAATTAGTTTAGAGTCCTCAGCTAGTCAGCCAAAGAAATGAGTTATGCTGCTTAGACTGCTATGTCATTGATAGGTAATATGTGCAGTAATTGTCAACTATGTGAATGATACAAGGACTTGAATTTTAGGAAGGTTTATTTTTGAAGAAAAAATGAAATATCTGAGATGGTTTTGTCTTTTTTTTTTTT
>NW_008823617.1:0-2083 GCF_000699105.1 Pygoscelis adeliae | reverse complement strand
CATTCAAGATGAGTCAATGGGAGCAGCTGTTATTTGAAAATGGGATGAAGGTGAAAAACATAATATTTTTTTTAATTGGTCTGGTCTTAACAAGATCTGCTTTTATTTTTTTAGGTTAGTTTTGCTCCATCATCTTCAGCCAGGCACAAAGAAACTCAGGAGGCAGAATATGCATAACTATATATAAAGTGTTTATTTGCTGGCTAACACACTCAGAAGATAGCTAGGATTTAGCAACTGTTAGCCTAAGTATGAACATACTCACTACTCAGGATGAGATCCAGGAGACTTTGCTCGCTGTGCAGGCACTAGCCAGGAGGGGATGAGGTGGGCCCTGTGGTTCCTGAATGGGTCCTTTGTGCTGCTGAGATGCCATCCTCCACCAGTTCCATCAACATGCACCAAGGGCTTGAGCTTATGATTAGCAATACATGCCTAGTCTCCAAATAGATTCACAAGCCTGAATACTTCTCCCTGAATTTTTCCCTCTAGGATTTTATACCTATCCATGTTGTTGTTCTACTTTTTGAATCACTATGCTCCTAATGATCCTATGTCAACAATCCTGTCTGTCTCTACATTTTACCTTTCTAATCTTTCTATAGACATTGTCACAACTGCTTGGGGTTCCACAGCTGGGACATGTCAGAGATAAGCTTTCAATTCTTGGTACGCAGGCAGCTGAACCTAGAAGGAAGGTGGAAGGGTGTTAATGAGAGAGAGGATAGTGGTGCTGATTTATAGAATAAACCCAGAGGTTTAGCTAGTCAACTAAGATATACCTTAATGGGCATACAGAAAAAATATAGTGTAATTTTTAATTTGTAACTGTGGGAATCGATTCTTTTTTTACCCACAGAAATTTATGGTTCAAGTGTGAAAACTTGCATTCTTATAAAAGTGCATCTTATTCCATAAAACAGTGCACATCATCATTGTCTGCATAACTAATGCTTTTGTAAGTCTGAATTTCTGATGTGCTGCTACAGTAACTCGATCAGTCATAATACTGTTTCTTTTTGTTAGTTTTTAAATATAACGCCCTTTTTAATTTCACTGTATTGATTGTTACTGTTGGTTTTGTGAAAGTACAAACTATCCAATTTTACTTTGTCTTTCTAAGGACTTACACCTTGCCTCCTTTAATTTATTTCTTCTACAAATTGAACATTTCTTTTGCAGTCTCTCATCACAGGTATCTCCTTTTATTTCTGTTGATAATCTCTGACCTACTTTTTCTTCTGTATCTTCCTTTTTGTCTGCTCAGAATATAACACCTTGTTCATGGGAAAGACTACCTGGTGCAAACCATCTGTTGTTAAAAAATACCCCTCATTAGCCCACACACTGTTGCTGTATATTATTGCAGTATAAATATTAAACACTGCCAGTGACTACCATCAGCATACATAACAAGTCTCAGTGTTATTTTCTTTATTTGTGACAATGTAGGTATCTAAAATCAGGGGTATCACAATTTTTGCAGGTTCCTGCCTGCTGGAGTGGGATCATCGTTGCTTTTTTACAGCAGCTAGGGGGGGAATTGTGAGAATGAGAACAGGACCGAGAGCCAAAATCATGCTGAGAAGGCAGTTGACTGAAGTCAACATCCATGATCTTGAGACACCTAGAATGACATAATCTGGCATTATTTAGTAAAATTGTAGGACAGTTCTACCTCTTCCTGAACCCTCTCCCACCTTTGGGGATATAAGCAGGGCATCCACCCACTTGGACTCCAGAAGCCTAAAGTTTTCTTTCCTTAAAGGTATTAGTACGGCTTATTCTTCTCTTCAAACACACCCACAAAAAAAGGTAGAACTGAATCCTCTATTTCATGTAGCAGTTTAGCAGTTTAGCAGTCACCAGTCACACGTCCAAGGAATGAGAAACACTTTTCAGTTTGAAACAGTTAAAATTCAGCTTCCTGTGGCTACAGTTGAATTGTGGGATTAAGCTCTTAGTGAATCAGGTTTTTTTATACTTTTAATATAATAATCATCAGATTATTCTCTGGTCCCCACAGGGATGTGGGTTGACCTTGACAATCTGGCGAAATGGGCTGACAGGAACCTCATGAAGT
>NW_008823616.1:0-2049 GCF_000699105.1 Pygoscelis adeliae | reverse complement strand
TCTATGTTTGTGATTTTTATATGTTCTTGTTTAATGTAAACTCTGCTGGCTAATCAGAAATCACATTTGTTAAAATATGAATGAATGTATACTAACTAGCTTCATTTCAACTTGTGCATTATGAGTGCAGTTAACAGGTAGCAAAGCAGGATTTAAACTGTCAGAGTCTGGTGCCTATTTCCTTTGCATTGTTAGCTATGACTCCCAAACATTATGCCCTAAGGCCAGTTCAATGACTGTTGAATAATTATAGTTTATGTACCTCGTGCTCATCTCTGGTTGTCAAACCTATGAGGTGGCATGCATCTGCAGGTCATGAAAAAGTTAGATGCATCAGTGGACTGATTGATAGTTGATTAAAAATAATTAAAACATGAAGTAAATTATTTGGATGGTCTTTAATCGTAAAATGGGAAGCCACTGGGAAGAGAAATTGGAAGAAAAGCCATGTGTGTCCTGTTGCATCTGACCTAACGCTTTGCTCCCTTTTCTTCCTTGGGAACCGATCCATTCAATTCTGCAGGATGTACATTGATGCTCCATTGTAGTAGCAGGCTTAGTAGCTTCAGTCACTTCTTGAGGTTATTCAAGATGTTATTCATGACTGCAAAAACTGTTTTGTGTGTGTAAAGGACAGTAATAACTGAGGATACAGGGGGAAAAAAGCTAAGGACTGCTAAACTTTGATGGCACATACATTTTTAAACTGTGTTTTTCTTTACTGTGGTGATTTTCAGTCTTTAGTAAATGGATGAGTGAAGCCTTCTTATCCTTAGCACCGTGGTACAGCTGAGACTGTAATTTGACTGTGCGTTACTACATTTGTGCTCTGTTGTGGTCCTTACGACTTCAGTCAATGGGAGTCAGTATTGGTCGCACTTTTTTGATTATTCAGTTAGCTTTTTTTGTGTGTTACAGGTACCTCCAACTATTTTGGCTTCAGTTGCTTTCTGCATTTCTTTCCCTTAGCAAGCTAATGGACATAATGCTAACTCTGAAGATTCATGCAGCTCCCTGTTCTGACATAGGGCATCCCAAAAACCGATACTGGTTTGTGGGGGCAGGGGGCTTTATGGATCTGTGACTTGATAAGTACACAGACAGTCTAGTAAGAAAGTTTCCTTCCCTACTCCAAAGTTTTATTTTTCTTATTTGTGCAAGGAATTGAGTTAGTCAGCTCCCAAAATAGGTGACTTGGGTGTTAAACTCCAAGTAGGTCTTTGAAAAAAAATCAGGTTTTTGTCATACATGAGGATGTGCATAAGTGCTGTATATGTGGGATTTGGTTATGCCAGATGGTGTATCAATGCCTCCAAGAGCTATGTAATTAATTTGTTCTGCTTCCTTCATCTCTCTTGACTAGGGCAACTAGACAGCAATAGCTTCACTGTCAGTAGTGAGATTCAGTACTAAATGAAACTCTCCTATTAAACAACTAGGTCAGCAAATTATTTCCCCAGTCTTCTACTAGTGTGTTTTCTTTTCAGAAGCCAGGTAATGAGTGCAGCAGAGGGAAACATCTCTGCAGAGAAGCTGCTAACAGCTTTGGTGTCCCTTATGCAGTTTTACAATGAATAAACTCACAGCAATAATTCTGTCAATCTTGACCTGCAAATTTGTTTTTATTGCTATATAAATATGGGCTTGGTTTGGATTTGTCATTATCTCTGCTCTGGGTAAATGTCTACAGATCTATCAAAATTCTAAAAACAGCAGCTGATAAGATATGGGACACGCTCTTCAGTTTTTATTAATCTGAGGTGATGTCATCAAAGTAGTAATTACTTTTCTCTGGGCTAATTCTATGGAACTTGAGTCTGGAGATTTTTTTCTTCTTTCACCCTCACCATTTGCATGCAGGAAATATGTTTTAAAACTCTTTGTAAATTTAATTCTTTTGCTGCTTCTTTTTAGATTAATTTCTCTGTAGATTTGAAAACGTTACTCATCTGTAGCATGCAGTTCAATAGTATGACGTTCCACAAACTTGGGAAAAACTTTCAGGACTGTACTTGGGTTTTTTCCAAAAGTTTTGTATATTTTTTTTTT
>NW_008823615.1:0-2084 GCF_000699105.1 Pygoscelis adeliae | reverse complement strand
CACAAAAAAAACCCCATGCAGATGTTTATCTTTCAAACCTAGTATCATCTTATCAGACCTCTAAAAGCACAGCAGCTGGTAGATACTGTGCTAGGAAGTTTCCCTTCATCCCCATTGTAACAGAAGCAGTTTCTAAAGATATTGTCAAGCATAACGTGATGATTAGAAATGATTGACTGGCTTTCTGCCATCATACAATTTACTCGCTCCTGATTTATTACTCACGCAACCTTATATGTATGATAAGGGTAGACAGATCCAGTACAGGATTGACAAAACATCATTTCTTTCCTATTTGCTGAGCTAGCTTTTGTAAGAACTATCCCACTAATATATAGCTGAAGCATGCTGGCATAAGTTCCTGTTTGTCTCTTCATGTGCTGGGAAGGTGCTTGCTATATTTAAAGCGGATTACTGTCCATAGGAAAAATAATTCATTTGGATTCAGTAGAAATGCACTGAGGTATACAGCACACTTGTCAGAGATTAATGCAGACCTTAGTAATAAGATTCACCTCAACTCCAGGGTTAAGCTCTAGCTCACCCTCACTGTAGACAGACCAAGAAAACTGCAGCAGCAGAACACACCCACAACATTTCCCTGTGCCAAGGCCAGCAAAAGCTAAAAGAAGCACACAGCCCAGACAAAATCAGTTAGTCCGTCGGGTAAACCCATTAGCTATCTCTGCCAAGGTTTAGACAACATCTCTAAGCTGCTGTCAGGACTGCTCAGCTAGGTAAAATTGAGGAGAGGAGACAGTGACAAACATACTTGCCTACCCCCCGGGTGAACCTCAGACAAGTGGGAGCAGGGCCCAGGCAGACACCAGCTGGTGAACCCCAGGGCAGCTGGGGAGGCCCAGGCCAACATGCTGCCAGTGGTCTCTACCGGCTGGTAATACCTCCAGGGATTTCACCCCAAAATATTAAATACATACACATACATATCACCTCTCACAATAGCAAAAGGCAAAATCATTCTCAGTCTTACCTGCAACTCTATATTCTGATTTATCTAATTTATTATTCTTAAACAACTAAAGAGAAGTAGAGCTAGGGCAAGACAGAAGCACCCTCCCTCCAGGCAGCCACTCTTAGAAAATCTTCTTAACTAGGCAGGCAGAATTTAAACCTCCTCTCCCAAAAAAACCCTCTCGCAGACGTCAGCTACACAGCTGCCACCATCACAAAGGTGTTAACCCCTCCACTAGCACAGCTGATTCTGCAAGCACAAATTACCACCACCTTCTCCTTCTCCCATCAAAATCTGCAGGGAATAAGCCAGCCCCTGAATGGTAACTGTATCTGAAATAGTCATTATTTCCCAGGTATGAATTCAGGCACCCATGGCATAATTTCATCACTTGGGTTTAACTCAAAACACGTGTCAAGCTGCCTGATTAGGCGGTCCCAAAAGTTGCTAAGCCAGTCTTGGATCAAAAGTCATTTTCTCAGCAAGATATATTTTAAGTGAATATGCTAAATGGGATTAAAGAGAATAAAACATAGCCAGTTTGTAGGTGTTTCATACCTCTTAAAGAAGTTTGATTCCTGTAAGCACCAGGGGACACCAAGCTGCTGTGCTTTAACAGTAATTTGAGCGGAGAAGAGAGAATGAAGTTTCTTTAGTTCGTTACTATCTGTGGCATGCACAGGTTTAGCTAACGTAAAGTTAAAAAATAGGGAAGCTGCAAATTCCCCCTAGTAGAAGCTATTAAAATGAAATAGTCTTTAAATAGCGACAATGGATGCCTTGTTGCTTGGAGAATTTAAAAGTGGACTAGCCAAAACACCAAAGTCAGTATATAGCGATCTTCTACTGGCAGGGAATTGATCTAGAAGAAGAGGAGAATCTTTCCGGTTACAGTGACTGAATATTTAGTCCATTTGTATTAAACCAATTCAGTTGTATTGAAGCAGTGACAAGCATATCGTTCTGTGATATTGAAAATGAACCTCTATTCAGTGAAGAACGGTAAAAGACAGAGATGTTCAGGTCATGTGTTGATTATGCATGTTTTCATGTGCTGTCACCTGCAGTAGTATAAACTGCTGCAGGCCAGACTGTCATTGGTTACACCTGT
>NW_008823614.1:0-2019 GCF_000699105.1 Pygoscelis adeliae | reverse complement strand
CTATCCCTGCCGAAACCAGGACACATATGCGTCTCTGCACCCCTTCTCACCAGTGTTGCCATAAATTTCTGTAAACTGTGCACTTAAATTCCTAGTCAGACCAGTAGACTAACAATTCTCCAGCACAACGAACGCGTATATATTGAAGGCCTGCATCTAAATAGGTGCTCTTAAATCCCGCGCAGAGCAGTTATGAATAGCTTGCTGTCACGCATATGCATTTTTCTGGTTTTTTGTTTTCAGTGCTGGCCACTTTGCATTTTCACAAGAAAAGAGATTAAGTAATGGTAACAGATGAAGCGCCTTGATAGAATTGTGGTTTTGTTTGTTTATTCTAGTGTATTTATCCTAGTATCAGAAACTTAATAACTACATGTGTTTTTAACCGTAGTGTATGGCTGTATTGAAAAACAGTATTTTCATCCTTGAATTTTTCAGCTATATACAATTTCAAAGGCACAGGAATACTACAACTACCTCTACAGATTGGTGATGTGGTCCATATCTTGGAGTCCTGTGAAGGTAAGTCAGTTGCCTTCAGGCTATAGGTTTCTCTGCATGAATAACTTAATCCTTTTACTTCACAGCAATTCTCTGGGTTACATAAGTAGTTGTCTAATGCTCTTACTTGTATTGGTGGTGGTAGTCTATTTTGAGGAAGAACCTATTCATTTTTGGAGAGCCAAAATCAGAACTGTTACAGTACATGTGGCTTTTTTGGGAAGCCATTACCAAATGAGGAAGTCATCAAGGTGAATGCAGAGTTTGTGAAGTTCATGCCAGCTTGTAATATACCTGATGGAAATTACATTAGATTTGATTGAAGTTTTAATGGAGTACGCTTTTGCCTCCAAACTAAATATTTGTTGCTAGGAGATACTCAGCACCCTAGTCATCTTACAGTATAAGACGGAAATCTAGTATGTTAAAGCAGTCTGTAGGTCAGCATGATAGAAACATTTCTGAAAACTGTCGAACTTACTGAACATGCTAAACAGCAGAATTCCAAGTCAAGTCGTGCATGATAGATAGTCAATATGCTGATACGAACTTATGTAGTCAGTATGTGGAGATATCTGACCAACTGGCATAAGCATAAAATAAATACAAGCAGCAGAAGAATAAGTCAACATAAAATTTTGTACATTTGTGAAGCTGAATTCATTGACCATACTGTAGTGATAGTTTATTCCTCCACACTGATTTGATCTGTACCTTCACAATCTGACTGAATTCTCTCCCAAGTCTGCCAGAGCTACTTAAGTTTTTATTAGTATAAAGCAACAAGGGTGTAATTCTTATTACTGACTCAACAGTTAGGTATCTGCAAATGTCATTGTAACAGTAATTTATTTTCTATCTGCAGTGATGTTGTTGACAAGGTGAGAGTTTAAAAAAAATTACAAAGTGCTTCAAGCTTTGCAAAACATATTGTAAAATTATCTTCTTCAACCTACTTCCACTGTCTGTCAGTTGTATCTTATTAACTGTAGTTATGTTAAATAGAAAGGCCAACTGCTGGATTACGCAGTTACAGAGACAGCTCAGTGTTGAAAGACACTTTGTATGTTGTGGTCATAAGGCTGCAAAGAATCTGAAGCTGTTTGAGCCCAGCCCATTCCACTTCATAGAACTCTAGGTTGTTTTGCATGGAAACAACAAAGTATTTGAGAGAAGAGCATCTGAGAAACCATAACTCCTAATGCTTTGGAGCACAGAGGCATATTTTTTTCTTCTACTTGTAAGAGAAATTCAATATCTCTAAGCATCAGTGAAAATATTGATGTCACTCATTAGGCTATTAGTCAACAGATGCATCTCTCAGTCATGAGTAAAGATTTGTGTCCTCTCCTAAAAAAATGAAAAGTCTGCATAATTCTTTAAACCTCTATTCTAAACATTTTGGCTAAGAAAAAATAGATTGGGAAACCAGAAAACTCCTCATCCTTATATTGTCTCTGTTAATTGCAGAAATAGCATTTCAGGTTTCGACTCCTGTGGCACATTTGTTGTCAGCCC
>NW_008823613.1:0-2076 GCF_000699105.1 Pygoscelis adeliae | reverse complement strand
CCCTGAGATCGGTTAATAAATATCTATTTGCTTTCCATACTTCTATTCTCTGCAATCCTACTCATTTTCTGGCTTCATCTAGGACATCTTCAGTGAATAAAGAAATCAAGACAGACACTAACCTGCTGTATGAGCTTAGGCAAATCATAATTTTCCCAGCTACTGTTTATTCTGAAAAACACTAATGGAAACCACTACAGAAGAGTTGTGTTATTCTTAGCAGGTACCTGTAGTTTTACAGCTCTGCTGGCTGCTGTATTAGAATAGCCTAAAGAAGGACAACCAAAATGCTTCCGGGAGAAAATTTGTACAGGAATGAATGGACACACTGGGGTGGGACTCTGGCTTGTGTCAGGCATGCACCCAACAGCTTTCATCAGCACACAGGTTAAAGGTAATATTTATCTCTAATCCTGTGAAATGATACTAAAAATAATAATAGCCTTTCAGGACCAACCACTACAAAAATGTTCTGAATGCGAGAGCACTGAAAAATTCAGATAATACTTTTCACCGGGAATCTTAACTCATAGATTCTTAAGCCAAAAAGTCATTTCTAAACTCTGCGCTTTCCCAGATAAGAGACACCACAACCAAGAAAGGAAGACATTGAGATTCAAATTGGTTCTGAAAGGAAACTGTGACCATGTCACTTATATTATAAAAGTCTTGTGCATCTGGGTAAAGTGCACCTTCACCTGCTATTTCTGAACTATTATAAATGCTAGTACTTGACCATCAGACAAAAATAAACTGTTGAAGCAAAGTTGTTAAGAGAGTGACTTTTTTAAACTGCTTGATGTCTGAGTAATTTTGTTTCCAGCTGTCCCAAAACCAAACTGCTGGGGAGTACTTTGGCAGTGGTCTTCAACCTTTGACAGCAAACTGCTACAGTGGCTA
Source organism: Pygoscelis adeliae (assembly GCF_000699105.1). NCBI lineage: Eukaryota > Metazoa > Chordata > Aves > Sphenisciformes > Spheniscidae > Pygoscelis > Pygoscelis adeliae. The sequence continues at coordinate 1,176 of NW_008823613.1, read as the reverse complement.
GAAAAATCAGACCTTCTGCCAATGGGCTGAAATGGGTTATACAGGAGTTACACCTCCCTGCAAAGTGTTCAGGCAATCACAGATTTAAAAAGGTTAAGAAAACAACTGGTATAGTAGAGACAAGTTAAACTTTTGTAACTAAGCATGAAGCTTTATGGGATAAAGCCTATGTTCTAATTTTTTCTAGAATGTTTTCAGACCTTTGTCGCTACTTGATCCGGGATGCAGTCAATTCTCTCTGCTATTAATATGTTCGGACATTCTGGTGAAAATTCTGTTAGGGAAATAAATTAATGGGTTATTACCAGGATTTCCAAAATGTAGGAATAACTTGATTACCTCTTAACCCAGTAACTGCTTCTGCTGGCTGTTTCTCACCATCTTGAAACTCTAACCATTAATATTAATTCAAATGAATAAATTATTGCTAGTGTGATTTATTTTTACCTTTGAAAATTTGCACACAACTATTTCAGATAAAGGTAGGACAACTTCACTTTAAAGTTTTTGAACATACGGGTGACATTGATAATTTTATTTCTTAAGTTATACATTAATCCAGTTTTCAGTAAGTCCTGTAGCTCAGTATGCATTGCTTCTTGTGAAAATACATGACAAATTAAAATTAGATTTCAGGTTTCTCAGTCCGAATTTAAGGTGACCTCTTGGCAACTTTAGCTGACAAAAGGGTACTTACTCGATGGTTGTTTCCAGTTTCTCCCAACACTGAAAGTTACTTTACATATATTTTATGTACTGTATACACTGGAACACTGTATATGTTTGGAATGAGAACTATGAAGTGTAGAAATCTTGTCTCAGGCTGAGATGCACACAAATACACGGACTCCTCTCTTTACATTATCTGCGATACACGCACTTGTACTTTTTGCTCAGGCAGACTCCTGTCATCTTGTGACAGAAACAGGCAGAAAATATGCAGATATCAGTCTGTATGGGCAGCTTTACTAAAACACCAAAATGTTTGTTTTGGACAAGCAATTATTTTTATTTTACTGTCATTTTCACCTCCAAGCTTTTTGCTTCAATCCCCGTGCGCAAATGGGATTACTCATACAAAATGAGTGTGGGTCTGCTACAGGCCATGGGGGTCTGCTACAGGCCCACCTGACCAGGAAGATCGAGCGGATCAGGCCCTCTGTAGACAGATAGGAG
>NW_008823612.1:0-2081 GCF_000699105.1 Pygoscelis adeliae | reverse complement strand
TTCTAGAAGGTGATGCAGAAATAGGCGAGACAGTCCTCTAGAACTTCAAACATCAACTGACCAGTGAAGGCCCCGCCTCTGTGTTTCTTGCACAGTAGTTCAGTTACACCCTAAGCTGAAAACCATCTTCTAGATTTCTTGTCAAGTCCCATCAAGACATAATGCTTTCTTTGCCCTTTCCAGGAAATGTTCTCTACACAGAGATAAAAGCTGAGACAGACTCTTCCACAAGGTCTCCTTAGAGATGAAGGACAGCAGCTAGTGATGCAGAATGAGGAGAGAGTAAGAAAATGTGCTATTCAGTTCACCTTGTTATACCACAAAGATAGGTAAGTGTTTGTGACTTGAAGTGCTGAGAGTTCCCCAATGAGTCCTTTCTCCACATACACTTTGAATTTTAACACAGTATGTATTATAAATAAATGCAACGAATAGTGATTGAAAACCTTTGGGCTTGGCAGTAAGAAAATGCAACTGATCTGCTTCTAATTTAAAATCTTGCTTCTACAGTTCCTCATTGCTCTTTAAGAGTCCAGATGCAGCATTTTATTTCAACCCACAGTCTTAAACAGCAACTGTTGCACATCTCACTTTATGGAGAACAGACCTCCTTAAGCAAACACAACTTTTTTTTTGACAAGGTTAGCTGATAAAAGGAGCTATGCTGACATCTACCTGCACTTCTCAAAAGCATTTGACTTCATACCACATGACATTCCAATTAAAAAATTAGAACTATGTGAAATTAATGTAGCGCATAATAAACAGATTATGATTGGCTGATGGATTTTAAAAAAAGAATTGTAAATGAGGAATCATCATCCATGGAGGGTATTTCCAGCAGGGTTCAATGGGGATCTTTTCCAGCCTAATACAATTCAGTGGTTTTATTGATGGTTCAGAAGTGAGGAAATCAGTGCCTGTAAAATTTGCAGAGAATACAGTATTAGTAAGAGCAAACAGTGGTAAAGTTGGATCAGTTTGACAGATCAATCTAGTTCATTTGCGAAGTGGGTCTTGTTTAACCAGCACAAATGCTAATGTAGCCAAATGCAAGGTCATGTGTTTGGGAACAAGGACAATAGGCTACACATGCAGAGTGGGTACTTGCTTCCAGGGAAACGGTGACCCTGAAAGGAGTTAGAAGTCAGGGTGGCTAATTGGCTGAACAAGAGCTCTCAGTGTGATGCTGTCACTGAAAACTAATGTGACCTCAGATGAATAAGCAGAAAATGATTGAATAGGAGCAGGAAAGCGGAGACTATGACTCTACATAGTGATGTGCTCTTATGGAGTCTTGACTGAGACCGTTAAATGCATCCCTGATTTGGGGGTTGAGGTTATACTGTGGGAGGTGAAAACACTGCACAGCACAGCCCTCTGAACATGGTATGCTGAAGTGAAGACACTGGAGGAAGTTCTCTGTCACTAGAGACCTGTCTGAGTTGTAGCCTTCCTTGACATGATATAATCTGTATTTAAGTGATAGTATCCAAGTCGCTCTGTGTTTTTGTGCTGAAGTGTCAGTCCCAGCTAGGGAAGAATGAACTGAACTGTCCAGCACTGAACATAATGCTGCTGAATAATAGAAGTGGTGAAATCATGACTCTTGATTTGATTCGTATTTTAGAAAACTCAAACCCATTGCCTGTTTGAAGGAGTGGGGAAGGATATAAAAAAATAGATGGGGAAGAAAGCCATGCATCAGCTAAATAATTCATCACATTACATCGCTAATCAGCCACCTGAGGGGATAACAAATGTATTGTGAGCCTTATCCTGCTCAGCACTGACTTCACTGGTTAACACTTTCATTCAGATGCTAACGTTTCTATTGAGTTTACAATATAGATGTTGAAGACAACACTACAGTTAGTGAGAGCACTCAAATGTATTTCTGTACCTCCTGAGATCTGTATCCCACTCAGTGTTTTGGGACTATACTTGCAAAATTGGGAAAAGGACACTTTCTAAAGATGTGGGCTGGCTTCCTTCCTCCCTGCCTCCCTCCTTTCTCTCTCCCCTTCTTCCTTCCTCTTTCTCTCCTTCTTTCTCTCTTTGCCCTCCCTCCCTCCCTCCCT
>NW_008823611.1:0-2071 GCF_000699105.1 Pygoscelis adeliae | reverse complement strand
GCTCCCACCAATTATTGTTTGTATTTCTATAACAACCCAGCGCCACCTTTTTTTTTTAGCTAGTGGGACATGTCTGAATAAGTAATATCTGTACAAAGGTATCAAGTTTTTTCCTCTTAGAGAGTCTCAGAGCATGTATTGTTAGCCTATGTACATATACGCACTTACACCAAGGAAATAAGATATTTGCTGAAGATCAACAAGACTCCAGTCTTGTGTATTTAACAACCAAACAGGAGAACACACATCGTACTAGCAAAGAGAAACCCATGAATAGGCTTTCTCCAAGTGTGATACATCCTTGGCTATGACCAACAGTAGAACAGGCAAGGCACAGTAGTGAATTTGGTTACCTAAATTCCATTAATACTTAGAGAATGCTGAGCACCTACCACTCTCAGGAAAGCGCTAGAGGTGTTCAAAGCGCCACCCCTGCAATTACCGCTTAAGCGTAGGGACTTCCCACTCCCCTCTACCTCTTCCCACCCTTTCAGTCTAAGAACAAACACACAAGATAAGTCTTTGTAACAGATTGCACTGGAATATCTGGCACCCTTATAATTCATAAACGTTTGCTAAATAACATGCATGCAGAGATATCTTAATAATAAATGCACCAGCTGTTTGCTATCTTAGGACCTAATAGAGAAACACTGAGAAATTATCTGTTATTGTGTTACAAAACGAATAAAACTAGAGACAAAAATAATAAAGGCACAATTTATGACACAGCTTGCAAACAAATTAATGTATTTCAGAGCTTTAGATAAAAAAATCTGGGGAGGTAAAAATCCATAGAGGTAGTATCCTTAATAATCAAAGCAGTCTATCAACAAATGAAAGTCTGCTTTTTAATATGCACTTCTAAATGCCTGAATGCAGGAGTTGTTGAATTTTTTTTATGTTCAGGATCAGATTAAATCCCCATAGACATGAACATTAGGGACAACACAACCCATCCTGGCGATTCTAAACACACGTGTGATATCTCAACTGGCACGTTCAGCGCAGCCAGCTCTCAAAAAAAAAAGTGTAGTGCATAGGTCTAGAAACAGGTTTAAAGAAATAATTCTAGCTTGGTCTTCCATTCATAATGGAAACCACGTCTGAAAGTTTGTTTCATGTTCCTTTTCTCAGGTCACAGAAATCAATGACAGCCGCCAGTAAAGGCAAAGTAAGATATTCTTCCAAACTTGTAACTCCTTTCAGATGCTGGAGAAAAAATAGCTACAATTTCCACAGAGTTTATATTTTCAAATATCTCACAGAAAGATAAAGCCCAAGTTATTGTTAAAGTGACATTGTCAGGAATGGTAGACCTAAATTAGACTTGTCTGACATTATCTGAACTATTGATTCATGCACATCACACCACATTTTAGCAATGAAATACACAACTCCAGCTCTTTGAAGTGTTTCAGAAAACAACATTCTCCACAATCTCAGTATCTTCCTGCCTGTTTGAAAGACAGAAGTTCTGTATAAGTGGCAATAAATATATTCAGAGCCACATTCACAATGAGAGAGTATCACCTTGTCAGGTTTGTCCACCTCGCATAATAGCAGTCTGGAGCTTATAGGCTTCCCAAGCCAGAGAAGGTATCTCTATCCTGAGGAGATTTCAGTTTAAAGCATGGAACGGTATTTTTCCTTTCTTTTGTTGCATATTTGGGAGGCAATTTGGTGCGCATGTCTGAAGGGGCCACGTGGTTGGGTGACTGTAACTATACTCTAGCTTTTAAGTAGGGAGGAAGGATTTTTACAAGTCATCAGAACAGATTAACAGATTCCTTTGGGGGGGTTCCTCCCTCTCATTTCTTTACATAAGAGGTGTATTTTAAATACAGTCTAAAAACAATGGCATTTTCCTCCTATACAAAGATACCTACAACGAGATAAATCCACTTAGAGCCACACTAATAGCAGCCAACGTTTCTGGTGATTCAGAAATGCCAAGAGAAATACCATTTTCTACATAAAAGTTGAAAGATTAAGCTCCAAACAGTTGTGTGATATTGAAATAGCATTTAGGTAGCCGTGGGATCGATACACAAACATCTAAGGAAAAAAA
>NW_008823610.1:0-2079 GCF_000699105.1 Pygoscelis adeliae | reverse complement strand
TGCAAAGCTGTTTTACTGAATAGCAGGGAAAAAATACATTGTTAAGGAGCAGAGAGTATTGATAATTAATCTCTGGCACTTCATCATAATTGTGTTCAGCAGAACTTATGATTTGTTTGTTATCAGCTTTAAAACAATCTTTACTAATAACAACTCTGGCATGTTTTGCTATTGCTTTGTTTGACTTGCTCCTTTAATTTGTATTCTCCTGCCATTTCTGAGCATTTCCCTGCTCTTCCCGGCCGGCACTATGCATTAACCCTGTGCAGGCTGCGGTGGTATCGCCAGCTGCGTTGCTCATCAGCAAGAGCTGGGAAACACTACGAACCATCTTTAGACCAGGTTTGGTACCCAGACACTGCTGTAAAGATTTCCATCTTTTATAAAGATTTTCACCCCTCTAAGGCCCATTGATAGCCTTAGTCACTTGCAGTGGTCACAGTAAATGGAGCTGAACAAGGACGAACGCTGATGAGTCAGGCGGAGGTGAAGCACGCAGCAGCACCTTCCTCCTCCTCCCACTGATGCTGCGGTGGCTGTCCCTGTGCCAGCCCCACGCTGGACAAGCTCCTGCACAGGGTTTTCCCAGCTGAGAGCCACCCCTGCAAGGCTTGCTGCAGCTCACTGCGAGGGCAGGCTCGTGCCGGGGCTGGCAGGAGGAAACAGGCAATGCAACACCGCCTGGAGGGGAAAGGCTGGAGCTGGAAGGTCTTTTTTTGATGGCAGCTCTGCTTCTTGGATTGGTTTAGTTGTGGAGTCAAACCACACCTTGAGAGACAAATTATACGTGTGCAAACACAACTGTTGTAGGATCATTAAACATTATTATGCCGTTCACCTTAATAACCCCAAGGCATGATGTCCTGCTTACAAGGGTAGCTCTGATGCTCCTCTATCCCAAAGCTGCCTGACTTCAGCCTGTCCAGAAAAGCTTAAACCCTCGCCAGACAATCATCCCTCAGGACCTATAGAGCTGGCAGATATTCACAGCAACACAGAAAAGCTTGTTTCACAGCAAGATCACTTTTTTTTTTGCTCAACTGGAACAAGATGCTCAGGACCTTAAAAAGCAAAGCCTGTGCAAGTGAGTCGCCTCCTTCCTGGCCAAGGTATCCCGGACCCGTGACGCTCAGCTCAGTACCAGCACTTTTATCACAGCCTCAACACCACAGGACCTTCTGGGCCAACAGTCAGTGAAAGTTAAACATCCAGCTGATGGTTTCAATTATTGCTAAAGAACAACTTCATTTGCATATTGGCAACTCTTTACAGATTAACTACATTCATCCTGATGCATGGGTATTTCATCCCCGATATTATGAAAGGGAGAGAGAAAACAGAGTTCCATAGTTTCCTTAAAAATAATCCAGCCCTTTCTCATTATCTGTGAGCTGGGGATGCAGAATATCTGTATTATCGACTGCAGAGAAACAGCTGTTTTATCTCTAATCTTTGAGTAAGCTGCATTGTAGCACTCAGTGAGCATTTTCTTTACAGTCCACAGGCTCTTCTCACTTCACTCAACACATGGATCTTATTTAAACAGGCTTAGTGGTATGAGGAGTAAAGGAGAACTGGGAATAAGAAGTGGTGAGGGGGAAGCTAGGAGAACAATAAAGTAACAAGTTTCCAAAATCTTAGATTTATTTACAAATTTCTAGCAATTTCAGGTCTGCAGGGTACAGAAAATTTGCAGGCTGGTATTCCTAAGCATAAGTGTAACAATTAAGAAAAATGGTTAAAAAGCAAACTTGCAACAGAAAAGAAGGGCAAACCCAACAACTAAGCACATGCAAATTTCCGTTAACTTAAGAAAAATCAGGATTTTGTCCAAAAGTTAGTAGATATTTAGCCAATAAAATGGCCAAGGAAAACAAGGTATAGTTAGGAATGCCCGTAGTCTTCCAAGCACTGGTTTAAGTATAGCGTATGGATAATAATGGACTTACTTGAATCTACTCCCACTTGGCAGGAAAGCTAATCTTTTTTCCTCCCACAGTTGTCTATATAGATGTCCTGTCTTTTTTTTTAATATGTCTAACATCTAATTTAATGCTTATTAAGTGTTCTCAATCAAAT
>NW_008823609.1:0-2074 GCF_000699105.1 Pygoscelis adeliae | reverse complement strand
GTTGGGTTTTGAATATCTCCACAGATGGAAACTCCACAACATCTTTGGGCAACCCATTCCACTGTTCAACCACCCTCGCAGTAAAATGCGTTTTGTTGTGTTCAGCAAGTCACTGTAAGAAAGGCAGTACTCTGTCTTTATTTCATTTTTGTAAGACTACCGCTAAACTCAAAGGTCATATTCCTGAAACTCCCCTGTAGATGTTTGCTTGTGTTTCATTTGCCCTTTCTCCCTCCCTTTGATATCAACAAGCAAACTAACCAGGGACTTGCCTCAGGATGGACATCAATATCTGATTTTCCATCTCTACAGGCTTTTTTAGGGTTTGGAAATTTGGCTTAAAGGAGTTCAAATGCAAAGATTCTGACTGTAGATACCGGTGTTTTCATTTGCAACCACACGGAGTTATCAGAACTGCTGAAAATTTTCAAAACTTTTTTTTTCCTACTCCGTTCGGACAAAATCTCAGTATGTATGATTTGAGAATGTTCTGATAAAGAAGAAATCAGTCACTCTGAAAGTGATGCCAGAAGTCAAACCCACAAGCACACTTTTTTTTTCTTTGTAGAACTGGCAATATAGAATATACCTAGATTCATGTCTTAGGTGGTGAACAGAGACAGAGTTCACAGTAAGTACTTTTTTCATTCATGTCATTTTTTCATTCATTTTTTCATTTTCATGTAATGAGTGTAGCATACCAAAAACACTTGAAGAAAAAAAAAAGATGCATCCCTCACCACTTCATAGGTTAGCCAGGTTTCACTCGTCTTTATTCGAGAAAGTTACATTTTGCTTCAGCTCATTCTGTGTCTTTTATTTTGAAAGGACAGCATTCCCTGAATGTCCCACCCTAGCAACATTAGAATGGTGATCTAATATAGGTAGAAGTGGAACAATGGGCTTGTTAATGTAAAACAAGTTAGTAAGAGTTTACTGATAAGAAATTCTTTTCAAGTAGTCTGAAACTGCAGCTATAAAGGGTAATTTCCAGAACTGAGCAATTTTTCCTTCCTTTTTTAGTCAAGTCATGCATGGATTTCCATTCATGGAAGAGCTGTTGGACCTTCACCAGTCACCTCCAGCACCTTTTGTCTTTAGAACCTACTACTGACAGTAGACAACTCCACTGGAACAGCTGCACTGCATCTTTGACATCAGTCTTACCATAAAGTAAGTCTCTTCCCGAAGGTGCCAGTTTTTCCATAGCGATTCAAGGGAGCTAAAATACTAGCTTAGTTTTAGATTATGGCCACGCTGTTCTGCTACCCTGCTGCTTATGCTCAGACTGAAAACCCTTACTCATTGTTCCAACCTGCATGTTGTGTCACATGTCCTTTCACATGGTGTCCCTTCTTAAAGCAGAGATAGGTGACCTTCAGCTCAAATCCTCCCACCTAAATTGTTCTGTGATTCTCTGCTTTTGTGATTCTAAATGTCTCCCAAGTAAGAAAACAGAGGCCAGTGTTTTATAGTTTGATAACAGTCTCGTACTTGAACGCTGCCACAGTATGTTGCATGGAAAAAACTGAGCTCACATAGTTTAGATGAAAGAGCTTAAGAACAAACTTGATCAAAACTTCCAAAGGCAAATATAAATGCTAGTTTATGACAACTATATTTCAGGCAGGTAAACGGAATGAAATCGGTCCTACCCAAAAGGCAAAGCACATAGGAGTCTGAGTCTGGCACATCTTGCAAGATGCCCACACCATGAGGACAAACACCACGTATTTGAAAAAGATGGGAAGAGGTATTTAAATCCCCAGAGGAAATGTAAAACTTGATGAGTGGATGTGTGGTTATGGTAGATTAGACACCCACACTTTGCAGCTCCTTTTCAACCACATTCATTTGCACCTGATTTAGCCATAAAGAAGGTAAACACTCTGGTCAGGGAAAGTGCGTAAGTCAGTGCACTCAGCAGTTTCTCATCTTCATTGGCAAATAAATATTTTTTCCCTGATTAATAGTTTGCTGTGCCCAATTCATATGAAGATATCCTAAAGCGTGGACTCATACACTGAGAGTGTGGTTGCCTTGAATTGTGGCTGTAGGTAAAAACCGAAATTAA
>NW_008823608.1:0-2071 GCF_000699105.1 Pygoscelis adeliae | reverse complement strand
GGACATGCAGTGGCTGTTCATCAAAGCAAGCTCAGAGGTGAGGTGTGTGTTTACAGTAGTCTTGGACAACCGTGGTAGGTTGGCTCCCACTCCAGCCGTTTGAGTGCCATTAACGCAAGTGTCTTTGTCCTGCGCTCTTGTGAACCACTGGGAAAAAACTAGGTCTGGCCTGTGACAATACCTGGGACTGTAGCAGTGTAGAGGTTAATTCAAAGAAAGCGTTTGCCTCTTCAGAAGCTGGATCCATAGGAGCACTCGTTGCCTACTGCATGTTTTGCAATACGGAGTGTTTCCCAAGAGTGGTGGTTTAATGAGCTCTTGCTGGCGCTTGACAAACTGTCCTGTTGGCTTCCTGCTAGATGTGTATGCTGCAAATTAAAAGATTGTTTATGCTATAAAATGGGGCAGCCTTAAATGCTCTTCGTTGTGCTTTTCCACTGAACAAGCATTCTGTTCTGCTTTGCTAAATGCTGCTATGATTTAATCCCTGTGAAGTCAGTGGGCCAAATAGTTTTTTCCTGGTGTAAACTCCACTAAGTCCTGTGGAGCTGCACCTTCTGGCTCAGTGACAATATGTAGGCATAAATCATGACTTTGCACATCCTACTGAATTCTGTAGAGTGACAACATGGACAGCAAGGAGATTTATTAATGATGATGAAGTTAGAGACATCCACATATAGACCAGTGCCTTAGGCATAATTTAAAACACATCAAACAGCAGATGTTCTGTGTGTCACAGAGGTAACGTAGGTTGAGTAATTACAAAAACTAATTATCTAAGCTAGCCACAAATTCTTGCTAAACTATTAAGTAACTTCTTTTTTTCCCCTTTTTCCTTTCTGTTTTCATTACTTTTGTGCCCATAAATATGAGATGGAGAAGAAAATGTACCACTAAGGTGGTACACTTGGTACCTGGGCAGGGCCAGCTCCATTTGCTTTCTAGCTCTCCTCGGTGCAAATGACCTCTGAGAATGACCAAAGCTGTACCATGTAAGCAATCCTGCGGTAGCAGCAGAAACCAGGAGAGGAGCCACTGACAGCACCCCTGCATGTCCAGCAGCCCCAGCCTGGAAGACCTAATGGCAGCAGCGAGCTGCAGCCTTTGCTGACACTTGTAGAGGATGGTGGCCATGGGCTCTGCTGTGTCTTCCTCCTCCGTACTACACATCTCCAGTTGCTGAACTGGAATAGAAGGGTGATGCACTTGCTATGGCTGACACTGGCCTCCAGTGAGACTGTCTCTAAGAAGGCATTTGTTATGCACTTAGGAAGCGAATGTATTTAGGTAACAATTTGAGAAGCCAGTGTGAAGTGTTAAGCTTAAAACTGAAAAGCCTGAACAGTTGTCTGATGGGCAGATACTTGGACAGAGAAAGTTTAGAAAGTTAAATAACTCTATAAAAACACACCATTGATGTGCAGGGGCTAATCAGGCATTGCTGCAGAAGTGCAGGCAGCTATTTCCTATTATGTTGCTAATTTGTATCTCCTATTGATTACTGAATTAGCAAATGAGTCAAATTACTTTGCTTCACGATGAACAGTTAACCAACCAACAAAGGAAGTCCCAAGGGATCTAAAGGACTCTGCTCCAGCTTCAAAATGGATGTTTCTGCAGATATTTAGAAAAAAAGAAAAGAAAAAAGAGCATAAAGCAGCCTACAGAAAGTCACACTTGCAGAAGTAGGTGGCTGACTGGAGCTAAGCCACTGTTCAGCATGTGGCCCAACATGTCTTAAGCAAGCTGTATGATACAAGAATATTTGCATGAACATACTGGCTTTTTCTAAACAATGAAAATGTGGAGTGTTTAAAGAAGAAGCATCACTTTCCTCACTGAAGGATGAGAACAAAGGAGAGAGACTTGTCCTGCCTGAGGATTTCAGACCCTGGCCAGAAGTATGAGTTTCTCTTTGTCTAGGCAGTATCAGATCTGCAAAAAGAAGCAGCCTGGTTGCATTGTCCTTCAGGAAGCATGTAGAGCACCTTCTGATGTTTCACAGTGTGCTCCCTGAAGCCAAAACATACGGATGAGAGGAGCCATGAAGGGAATCTTCTTGTCTGGC
>NW_008823607.1:0-2059 GCF_000699105.1 Pygoscelis adeliae | reverse complement strand
TCTTCCCCACTAAGAGGCCTGCGATGGGGCAAACAAGCTCATGAAAACGGTGGGGCATGTGTCAGGGACCTTCCCGAGTCCCTACAGCCGGAACATCCAAAGGGGATGTCTCTCCTACGTGGGTGCAAGGATCCCTTTCGTCCCTTCCCACAAGGGTCTCACCTGGCAGAAGTCTTCTTCCCCGTGTCTTGCTGCCTTGTGCCTGGCCCCTGGCTTGGCAGCACGGGGAGGGAAACCTTCACCCGCCTCTGCGGGTGAAGCTCCTGCTTGTCAGGACACCCGTCTGTACCTGGGAAAGGAGGAAGCTCTTCAGAGCAGCCCCGTGGGGAGTGCGTTTTAACTGGGCTGTGGTCCCCCAGCGTGGGGCAGGGCCCCACCTGGACAGCAGGGACCCGTTCCCGTACCTCTTCTGGTCCTGTGCTTTTCTGCAGCCTTCTTGTGCCCGGTGGAGAAAGCCTTGGCCTCCGATCTGCTGAACAGGATGAACTGAAACCTGGAAAGCAAATGGTGACACAGGCTTGAAGAAGGGTCACCCCCTACCCTCTGCAGCTAATCCTCCTGACTGTCGTGCAAGGCATGGCATCCCTTTTCCTTTGCGGCCATGCACAGGTTTTACTGGCAATCTCCCCCCAACACCAGAAAATGTAGCTTCAAGTCCTCTCCGTGTGCAGTTGGTTCTCTCTGATGGGAATGACGGCAGGCTGGGCGTGAGAAACACGATCACGATGCCCAGTCACTCCAGGAGAATACACGCGTAGCCCCAACTCGGCATTAGTTAACCAGAAACCAGTCACTTCAGGACTGATCCCTGACTCGATGCTGAGTTTGGAGCCCTGACAACGTGCACTGCTGAGCAGGGGCTGGGAAGCCGCCCGCTCGGTCGGTCGAGGGCTGCAGAGGAAACGCACTCACCTCGGGAACGCGTGGGCAGGAGCAGCCTGCATCCCCTGAGCGGTGGTCGCTCCACCGCAGACGGCTGCACCTGGCATCCACAGCCTCTGCAAAGTGACACAGAGCTGTTAGAAGGTTTCCAAGGCAGCTTTCTCTTGGCTCCCAAAGGAAGCAGACCTGTCTCCCGCTCACCCTTCGATAGGCTTCCCAAAGACATTGAAGCAGCCTTCAAAACCTGAGCAACTTACAGTGTGAAGCAGCGCAATGCGGCTGGCCTTGCTCTCCAGCCCTGTGACGCAGTCGTAATAAAACCGCATGCACAGGACATCGTCTTTGCAGGACAGAACGCCAATGTCCTTGAAGGCGAAGGCGAGGCGCTGCCTGTTCCTCAGTTGGAAAGAGTACAAGAGTATGGTCTCTTGCACACAGTCCTCCACCACGTGCTGCGGGAAGGAGGTGGCTCGCGATAGCCACTTGTAGTTCAGTGGCTTGATCTTGACATCGCCTGCAAGGAGAAGAAGGAACATCGTCACTGCCAGCAGCAGGCCAAATTTCCATGTAAGATTCATAACAAAACGCCATAGAAAAGGTCGCTTCTAGAAACAGCTCTTGGGGAGGGGTTTGTTTGGGGGGAGCTCAAGCCGTCCCCCGACCTTTGGAGGCAATTCTCTACTTCTCCCAGCCCTTTCCAAAGAGCAGAGAGCAGGCACCCCGCCCTCAGACATGGAGGGGGAAAGTGGAGGGTGGCCGCTGCCTTCTCACCAGGGATAACCACTGTGGGGAACGCGAGCTCCTGCAGAAGTAACGCATCAATGTCCAGCCGGAAGACGGGTCTTCGAACCACATACACCTCTTCTTCGCCGTGGAATCGCTCTTGGACCATAGCGAAGGTCCCGAGTCCTGTGACCAGGACACCCTGCCCAGGAAAAAGACAAAAAGGCTGAGGAGTGAGTACTTTAGAGATGGGAAAAGTGAAGGCTTTGGAAAAGGCCCATGTTCTCCATTTCTTTTCTTCCCCTCCTCAAAATATTTGCTAACACCCCTTGGCTAGAGAAGATCCCAGGCATTTCCAGCACAGGGAATACCTATGGGACTGATCCCCAGGGATTGTCCGTGGCACGGGCCCGGCGTAATCCCCCGTCTCTCTGCTTGGTCTCTCCACTCTGAC
>NW_008823606.1:0-2001 GCF_000699105.1 Pygoscelis adeliae | reverse complement strand
AAAACCAACAAATTAAACAAAATGTTCAGTGGTCCTTATCACCGTAGAAACATTTTACAGCATCTCAGATTCTATACCACAAGAACTGACAGGACCATTTGGTGGATGTGGGCAACACCTCAACTGAATTATCCCGTCCCAGTGCAGCACAGTAAGAGACCTGATGCTTCTAGAAAGCACGCATCCAGTCCTATTCTCTGTTTTAGAAGCACCTGCAACAGTTCTATAGACGAACACTGGAGGATCAAAATTAAAAGCCTCCTGAATCCTTCTGCCCTAATACTCTCCATTACCATTCCACAAGTCCATTTACTACATGTATTATGTTATGTCCCAATGCTCTTAAAGCACTTCTTGCTCGCAGTCTTTGTTAGCCACTCACAGTCCTTGTAGAGTCACAGCTCTTCCTCCCAATTTCAGACTGTGTCTTAATTTCCAACACTCTCGGCTTCTCTCACCCGTTCCAGACTCATCCATAATATTCTTGCTATCCATGCTCAAGTCTCCACCTACACACAGCTTCAGAGACGTTACTGAGAGAAGACACCATCAACCACGCATAATATTGTTATGTTAAAACACTTCAAATACTTGAAGTTGTTTTGGTTTTTTTGTGATGCAGAGAGCAAGATGTATGTGCAACTGCTCACCTGGGCTTGATCGTATTATGTCTACATTGCTAGAAGACCAGCACAGACTACTTGAGTGAAAGAATGTTACAAAGTCAAGGTTTAACGTGATAAAAAACACAAGGCAAAGGGATGGCCATCAAATTCACACGGCTTTCAAACTCTTTGAATAAAGCCAATGAAAATACTCAGTTAAAAATACTAAGTGTGAGCAGATAAGACACAAATTAAAGGAATTCAAAACCTAAAGGTCAGTATATCAAATCTGATGTTAGTTACTAGGGAGAACAATCTCTTCCTGAAAAACAGTGTCAGACTCAAGATCAGCAGGGGCCCTTCAGCTCTTGCTTCTCCAAACTGCTAGCAGGATATTTTTTGACAAATTCTCGATTTTTGGATTTGTTCCTCTTCTGTCAGCCATGTCCCATATTTGTTATATTTCCAGGTATAATATAGAGCTCTTTATTCCACTCATAAATAAGAATGTCAAACTATGTTAGTCACCCAAGCATTTTAAGGAGCTTTTTGCTCATAATAATGTTACTTTTTTAATTTACAGGAGTTCAAGTAAAGAACAGCCATAAATAACTGTTTTAAAAATGCAAAAAAGCAAATGGTGGCTTACTTTAGTAAATAAGGTACTTTTCATATGTGATTGATACTTTCACAGGACTGTGGAAATTGAGAGCCATATTCCTACATTAATCTTGACGGACTTAAAGTCATTTCATAATTTCTTAAAATGCAATGGATAAAATATCCATTTTTCTTGCTAAAAGAAAGAACTAAATATTGCTCTTAACACAGAAACTAGCAGTGAAAAAAAGCTCATGGAGATTAGACGTAGTAAAATAATTTTCACTTCTTTCTATAATGGAATTTGCATAACTATTAAATTTCCACCTAGAAGACCTTGAAACTGTGGCTGTCGGCTCAACTGGGTGCTGTTTGTCCATCGTTCAAAGACATGACCGGGGAAGACTAACAACCGCCTCCCACTACCACCAGTACTGAAATATTCAAATGAAGGTCAAATCTAATTTGCCCTTTATTCCTTTAAATAACTTCCACACGTCAAACATCTCTTGGCAAGTACTGTTTATATTTTAAGAGAACTGAGACAAAGAGAGGCATTATATTGTTTCAGGGTTATGACTCTGTGGTAGATCTAAGAGCGAACGCTAGATCTCAGTACCAGTTCAGCATTAAATATAACATCATCCTTCCTCTTCCTGTGAGGAACTTGACAAAGTAACTCTGCTGTGACAACTAAATTAAAAAAGATTAAAAACTTATTTCTTACTGTTCCTTTTTTTTGGTCTAAATACATGACAGCTTTGATGGACAAAAAGATGGCAAAACAACAAAAAAA
>NW_008823605.1:0-1950 GCF_000699105.1 Pygoscelis adeliae | reverse complement strand
AAATTTGGCTGAGTGTGTACAAAGGATTTGGACAAGTCCCGGTTGCGCTCTGGGTACACCCACAGAGTGGATGTGGTGAGTCTGGCAGGGTTGACTGCCCACCCACTAGGTTAGATTTTCTGCTCAGTGACCAGCATTAAGTTTTGACTTTAATTAATCTATGCACAAGAAGAAAAGAAAAAAAAAGAAAGTCTTTGCATCATGGGCACTTTTTTTCTCTCCAACCGCTGTGATCCAGCATTCACCTTCCTTCTCTCCCAGCTCCTGGGGAAAGAGCCTTTATATCAAACAGTCGTGTCAGCACAAAGATGTGTTTGCCAGGTCAGTAAACAGCAGTGACATATGAAGCTGCAAACAGGCTGAACTTCTGTTTTAACGACTAGAGAGTCTGAACAAATAGAGGTAAAGAAAAGTACAACCATCACCCCCAACATCAAAGGCCCTGCTGACCCAAGAGACCGACACAGATGTCTGTGGGTAGGAACATCCTTTTTGCTTCTACATCATGAAGGAGTAAGTCATGAAGGAGACTGATTCATGAAGAAGACTTCCCAGACACACAGTCTTTGCAGCAGGAACAAGCCCTAGGTTGTGTGGAGGAGCCCAACGCAGTAAATGAGCCACAGATAGTCACTTACGAGTAACCTGCATTAATGAGTGAAGAAGGGCACGTAGCCCTTCTTGTCCACATTGCTTAACTGCTAGCTCACTCTGTGGGTCTGTTTTGGACTGCTCCAGCTAGCTCTCTCCAACACAAGTCTGCTCGGAAGGGGCCTAATACTGCACAGTGGAAAAGTGGATGAGCAAGTGCTGCGCAGGGTCAGTCTCTGGCTGTTTTTTGACTAGTGGGATGTGAGTGCCAGAGGGACTTAGGTGCTTTCACCAGCTGAAATCAGTGAGCAACTCCCCAGTTTTCAGGATCTGGCCCCTAGGATCTGATGCACAGCCCAGAGCAAGCACACTGATTCAGTGGGCCCCGGACAAACAACGCTGACCCCCCCTTCCCTGCACACGTGGCATTTTTAATGTCCACATTGTGTTAAACAGTGAAAATGAATGCTTCCCTAATAATTGCTCTCCAGAAGAAGTAACGTTATAGTCAAGGCGTCCTGCAGAAACACCATGGGTCAGAGGAGAGGTAATTCCAAGACAATCTTGCTGTTAGCTGGGGTCCAAGCTACAAAGAGTTGGTGCAGCTCTGAGAAAACAGATCCCGGTACGACTGTAATTTCGAGTCTATCATGCTTTATTTTCCCTTTTTTCTATGAAGATGTGCCTGCTCTGAACCCCAGGCCAGGCTTATTGCATTGCCTGTGTTCGCAGGGGTAGAAATACCCTTTGGATACGTGGCTTGCATCATTAGTCACAGACTTTGATCCTTCTGCTCCCATTTCCTCTGTGGAAAGAGCCCAATCTCTTTCTTTCTGACACCACTCTGCAGGGCTCAGTCCTTTCGCCACTGCACTGAACAGCACTGCAATGTTTTCAACACCTCGTCAGGAATCCAGTGACCCGGCTGCAGATGGAAATGCCCAAAATATTCCAGTACATACGTGTTAATAACATCCAAACATTGTTGAGCAATAAAACGCAGCGGGGCTAGTGCAATAGTCCTGGAGGACTGCAGAGCCCTATCTGGGGAGCAGGCACGTGAAATGGCCGGCTCTCTATACTGTGCAAGCTTCGCTAATGGGTTCGACATGTCAGACAGATGGGCTGGGCACCAAGCCTCATGCATTTAATCTGTCTATTGGATCGGAAACTTCCTGTGCCAGGGGTTGTTTTGCACAGGCAAGAAGATAAGCACACCGTTGGCTTTCTGTAAATACCACATTAACAGCTGGCATTTTCAGTGGCCAGAACTTCAAAAGCACAAGCCAAGGAATTGGAGTTCTCTGGGCATAGGGGGGCGGGGGTGGAGATGCACAGGGACAGGACGGGAGGCAACAG
>NW_008823604.1:0-1985 GCF_000699105.1 Pygoscelis adeliae | reverse complement strand
AAAATAAAAGGAATTCTGAAACAAAATTTCCAAATTAGATCTTTTGAGGTCTTCCTGTCATGCAGAACTATGAAAACATTTATTTTATTTATTTTCACCTTAATTTATTTTCTTATTAATTTTCAGAATGGCGTAGAATCATTCCCTATCTCTTCCTCCAGACACAGAGGAATATTTTATTATGACATTTCCAGATCTGCCTTATTTAAGATGTCTATTCCAGACATACTCAGATTAATTTCTCACAGTTTTACAACAATGAGGCAATCTGTTCCTCAGTAGTTAGGTCATTTTATGTGGTGCCTGGTCATCATTTTATTTAAATAATATTAACACTTGATTAAATCACAACCCAGGGCAGAAAAATACTACTGCGATACAAGTTAGCTCTGAGTGTATTTATTTTGGATGTATCTTGATGATCCCCTAAAAAGAAAGTGTATGTATATAAAACCATGTGTGTGCGTACACATATATTCACATAGATAGGTAGATTTCTATAGACCCTCAATTTTAAAGTACTGATGTTGAATTTAACCAAAAACAATTGTCAGAGGCTTTAGATTGAGTCAAAACAGAGAGTAGAACAGTGTTGGCTTGTATCTTTTAACCAGCACTTTGTTGGTTTGCTATAAAAGACCTAAATAGCTTTCAGATGCTGCAGTTCAAGCAGTAAGAAATTCTTGAGAAAGATGTTTCCAGCTGTGGTTTTCACATTTTTCCTGTATCATCCAGGATTTTTTGTGCATTTGGGGCAAGGGGGTGGGGGGCATTATTTGTCTTTCTGGGTAAAATTATGTCGTTTGGAAGCAGTTACAATTCAATATCTGCATTCAGCTCTCAGTCCCAATTAGATTATCAGGAAGTACTTCACAAAGCAACAGAGAGTTAAACCTGATGTTGTAGAAAACACCCAGAACTTCAGAATTTTCAAAGGAATGCGGCGGAGTTTAAATTAAATCTTTCTCCTCCCTCAAATGTACACATTTTAGATGTATTTTAAAGCTAACTCCTTTCTGATGGTGAGTGAATGGTATTTATGAAATTGATTTTATCAGATTGTTCATTTCTCTGTTTGCCTGTAAGCACAATCTTGTATCTACTTGTTCCTTCTTTATTTATTTTCAAATAGCAAACTTCAAAACTATTTAGAGGTACAGCTATGATGCAAGTATTCTATATCCCCCTCCCTTTCTAATCACTTTAGAAGATTTTCTTTCCAAACAAAGGATAAATATAAAAAACAATTTCTGCTTCACAAATGCCACTCATGTGGAACTAAACTAAATCACACAACAATTAACAATATGTTAATGAACGGAACCAGAAGTTTAATGGCGACAAAAAAAGCATTTCTAGCAGTTATAGTGAGTAGATTATTTTAAACAAAAGCTTCCTTCAGCTAAGTACATTGCATAAACAATAAATTTCAGTTTGTGATTGCAAAAATGGATTTTTATTTGCAACAGTTTGCACATGTAGCAATAGGAAGAGACTAGATGCTACGGATAACATAGCAATTTTATTTTGTAAAAAATGGAGCACGGCGACCATAAAACACATTTTTTCGGCAAGTGATCACCACACCTGGTATTATTTAATAAGACAAAAAAAGGCAAAACCCTAGCAGAATATTTAGCTGTGTCAGACTGAAGTTAATGAAATATTGGCTTCAGTAGGGCCACGGTTTAATGTTAAACCGGTCTTAATACAACAAGAAATGGGTTCTAAAATTATATAAAAATACACCTGATATAACATGAAACAGGTGTTTTATACCTCTTAAACAGCCTATTAGTGTGAATCTCCTTTTTCATATACACATTTTACCTCTCCCTCACTTGCTGGATTGAAGTCTACAATTATTCACAAAGAGAAATTTTAACCAAAGGCAAGTTAGGTCAGAAATATCCAGAAACATTTTATGAATATGTTTTCATCCTCCTCAAATTCTTTCAATAGGATTTAATATTAAAACTAAAAAA
>NW_008823603.1:0-1986 GCF_000699105.1 Pygoscelis adeliae | reverse complement strand
CCAGTTTAAAAAAAAAGGAATCCTAAAGCCAACATCTGAAAAAGCAGTCTCTCTTACCTTGCATTTTCAAGAAAAGTTTAGCATTGCCTTTCAAACGAGTGTCTGTGTGACTGTTTTCGTTGTGAGAATTCCAATGTGATGAGCTAGAATGTTTTGGGTGTGAATATCTGAAGGGGCGCTATTGGTTTTATTCCTGGATGCCAACAGGACAATCATGGAGAATGGAGCATGCTGTACTGCAGAATCTTCCTAGTATTATTTGAGTCACTTCCATTTCTTTTTACTCTCCAGTTTGGGGTTTGGCCCAAGGCTTTCCTGTCAGACAGTTTCTCTGAAAAATACATGGGAAAATTATGAATTTATTTTGAGTGACTATTTGGTTTAACTTGCATGGGTACAGCGTTACTACTTTTATTCAAGAATTGTGTTGTTTTGGAGTGTGGGTCTTCCCTTTCAAGTGTCCATAATGTAGTTCTTACTGCTTAAGTGAGGACCACATTATTATGAGTACTTCATCTGCATAATTTTCTGACCCTGATAGCAATAGAGTAGCAGCAACACCCTCATATAGCAGCTAAGTTCACAAGTTCCTTCATCAACTTATTGCACAAAGAGTTCCACAGTTTGATCCTGCTTCTGACTCAGGACCAGAAGTCTAGAGGAAGACTAAATCTTCTCTGTCATTTGTACTCTGGAGGACTATGCACTTGCTCTTTCTACAGAGTACAGGAAATCATACTCCCTGTCTCTACTTTTTATCTTAGTCTCAGAGAATGGCTGTCCCAGAGTGACATCATGAGAGCTGTGTTGGAATTCTAGTTCATCATGTGTGGCAGAAGCCATGCAAAAGCTCTTAGTTTCTAATGTCCACATGCAGAAAAATGTTGACTCCCTAAGTGTTCATGTGTTGAGGCTGTGTGCAAATTCATCACAGTGATAGGTCGTATCTTCCTGTGGTATCATGCAGTTCTTTGGGCATCTGCTCGAGAGGTGCTTCATGGGTTTCTTTTCTGGGCTTGAATGACTACACGTTTTACTGGTCTCTTTCATTACTTCTGCTCTCTCATTATTCCACCATGCTTACTGCACCATGCAGTGCTAGTCTGAGTGCTGTGATCTCCTACCTTGTGCCACCTTTTCATGTATTGTAAAAACAGTGATCTGCTGTTCCCCACACAGCCAGTGTCTTACCACAGAGGTGTTCTGCTGTCTTGTGTGTAGCTAGTCTTCACCAATGCTTTTCCTTTCTTCCAAGGGGAAGGAGTTGTCTCTGTATGCTCATGAGCTGGGTAACCTTAAACCTGGGATGTCTATGACTCATTCTTGGAGCTGATGGTCTCTTCTCTGAATATAATCTTGGTGCTCTCCGTTAAATCTTTCCAGTTACTGGTAGATAGATTTACCAGTCCTCCAAACCATAGGTATCATTTCCAGCCAGACAAAACATTTTGGAACTGGCTTGACTCATTTGACTGACTTCAAGCCTTGTCCCTTCCTTCTTAAAGAGCAATTTGTATGAATTTGCCTCTTGTGCTGTTGGAGTTATCTGTAAAATAACCTGCATGATAAAGATTAATTCTGTTAGCAGAGTGACTGAGACCCAAGCCACTCCATCTCTCATCACCCTTATATAGCTTTCCAGAAAACTGCTTCATGGGCAGTTTTAGTCCGAATGCCCACTCTTAGGAATTGTAGAAGCACTTTATGAGATTGAGTGACTGTGAAATAATACAGTAGATGCAATTCAGGGTTGAAGAACAAGGAAATGGGGAGGGGAAGGGGCGTAGGGAAATCCTAAAATGTTGGAGCTCATAAAAGACTAATACAGAAGTTCACAGATGATCATCAGAAGGCTGTCTGTGTTCGTGAAAGAGAGATCCATTGAGGGCCACTAAATATGCAAAATCTTCATCCAGCTAAGAAGTCTAGCTGAAAAAGGTTGAAAGCTAGCAAAGCTGGTTGTCGTGGTTTAACCTCAGCTGGCAA
>NW_008823602.1:0-1969 GCF_000699105.1 Pygoscelis adeliae | reverse complement strand
AAAAAAAAAAATCTCCCTACCCAAGGCTGTAAGCAAATGAATTCGGAGCTATTCATGGCACTGACATCAATTCTTTGCTCCTGAAACAATAATGGGAATAAGGGGAGAAAGTGGGAGGAAAAAGAGGAAATTAAGGAAATTAATTTTTGGCAGTAAAATTTACCAGGAGCACTTAGGTACTTCTGGAAATGTTATTCAAATTTCCCAAATAGCAGAGGCCATGGCTCAATGAGACAGTAAATCAACTTTCAGGGCACTTAGCGCTGACCCAAATCCATTGCAACCATATAGCACAAAACAGTGAGCTGCTATTTTGAATCCCCTTGCTGCTTCTTATTCACCGGACAACGTGGTTTTGGATGGGTTAACGTTACTAAAGCAGCTTTCATGCTAGATCAGGTGCTACATGTCCTCCCGAAGCTGGCATGAGGCCAGGGTGACAAAGTAGAGCTGCACAGACGTTGGGCCATGTGTTGTGGCTCATTCAACAGAGAGGCAACCGTGTGAGTGTGACTGCTTGCGCTCAGATTTGTCCTGCCAGGTGACCTGCTAGCACAGAGACCTGGCTGATGGCGGTGGAGCCGCAGCCTTCAGGGATGAAAGCCTGCTGGTGGGTGATGCCAGTGGCTCTCGAAGGCCAGATGTGCAATGAGCTCCGGGTGGCGGGGGAAGCAATGGGGCTTTGGGAAGCCCCTTGGTCCCCAACTTCCATTGAAATGAATGTGTTGGGAGACTGGGACCTTTTGAAAACCCCGCTGGGTGCCTTTACAAATGTGCCTCCGGGTGCCTAATTCTCACCAGAAACCACTCAAATTGTGAAGTTTCTCCATCACTTCCACAGGCTCGAACCTTACCCTCTGGCCATGCTTCCCTGGGCTGGGCTGACCTGCTGGTCCTCACCTCCCGGGGGTACCTTTGACTGGCAGTTTGGAAAATGCCATCAAGAAAACTTAGGACTTGTCTAATTCACAAGGGCTCTGAACGGCCCTTCTCCTCCAAGGGTTTCCCTCGTTGCAGGGATGAGGAACTCGGGGAAGCCTCAGCGGCCGTGCTGCCTGAACACCACCCCTCTCTGGCCTGAGGCCAGGGCTGTGGTGTACAGGAAAGGCCTCATTGACAGCGGCTGAAATTAGATGTGACCCTTCAGCCTGGGAGAAGCACTGCGGAGCCTGATGGCAGCTCACAGGGGTAAAGGAATGCCTCTTTAATACCTAGCAGGACGTGGGCAGCTTCAAAGGTTTCCTTCAGCAATCCATAGTTCTTGGAAACTGGCAGTATATATTTTGGAGTGCTCTGCAGAGCAATGATATGATCAAAGGCACCTTAGGGTAGGAACTTGGTTGCTGCAAGAAGCTCCAAGGATAGTGCGGCGTAGAGAGAGAGTACCTCCTTTTAAAGAATTTCCTATCATGAAGCTGAAAGATTTTACACTTCAACAAGCCAAGGACCTTGAAACAAGAGTTTCAAGGCAGGAAGAGAAAGCCCCTGAGGTGAGCTCAGGTCCATGAGAGACATTACGAGTGCTATGTCAACATGACAGTGATGCAAGGTCAGGTGAGGTTAGCTCTAATGGCACACAGCTAACAGGATGCCTGGGGAGCCGACGTGAAAGGGGTGCTCCAAGTTGCTAATGCCTTCATCTGGGTCAGCAACTAATAGTCAGACACTGATTCACAGAACTTCCCTTCCCTGAGAGATCCTTAAAGTATATGTATTTTTTTAAACAGTGAGGAAATGAGTGGCCACACTGAGGATTAAGTGCTCCTCACATCTGACCTCAGGCATGCTCGCTTTACCCCAGCCCAAGCCGCCTGCTGCCGAGGCACTCCTCTCCGGCTTTCTCCATGTTTTCCCCTCGCCCTTTCCCCTGCTCCCTTCTCCTCCCTCCTCTCCCCGTCTTGGGGCCATCCAAAATTGAGTTTCTGCTCTGGCATGGAGTGGGGAACAAGTGTCGAAATCCTTTTTTTGG
>NW_008823601.1:0-2047 GCF_000699105.1 Pygoscelis adeliae | reverse complement strand
TTTTTTATAATTCAAATTTCTGGCTTTCATTTCCCTACTTTATCCATCTGAAGCAGGTGAAGTGACACAAATGTTTTAAGAAAATGGTTTATCCTCCACTTTTACTGTCTTGTTTGGGTTTTTTTTTTAACATTTACAAGGGCTGAATATTTATCTTTTTAAAATACTCAGCACAATTCTACATGCAAACAACAGTTACTTAACAAGAAATAATTGGAAGTAATTCACATATAAAACAATAAGGAATAATTCTGTCCAATTTGACACCATGTGATTATAATTTGGCCTTCAGAAGAGCTGTCTGAGAAAGTGTATATGCTTTAGGTTTCAAAAATATCTATACAACATACAGTGGAAGTAATTGTATTTGACCCGCTATTGTAAAAACTGAAATAAACTCAAAATTTTGTTACGTTGGCTGTATTTAAAAGCACTGACAAGCTCACTTTGAACTGAATTTATCAAGCAGTTGGAATAATCGAGATTTTCTGCTAGAGCTGTTTTCAACAGCTGAATAGTTAAACCGGTTAAATGAAACTATGACATGGTAGAATAAAGATAAACTGCACCTGATGGAGTATATTCTGATGGTTCAATCATACAGAAACTATGAGGAGGGCTCGGAGAATTAATTAGATAACATAAGGGGAGCAGGAACTGACAGATATAAAAATGAGTGATTTTTTTTTTTTCTTTTAGGAAAAGAACATGGTTTTAGATCATCTGTATGAGGAGGACCTATGTAACACATGACACACAATTCCGTGAGGTAGTATATTTTACAGTCTGGCAACTAAACTGATTTTTACATTTAGTGATTAAACTATTTCAAAGTCAAAACCACTTTGAAAGATTGTGTGCACACAGAAGGGAAATTCTTGCCATACTATTTACATACTCACATGGGTGGGATTTGGAGCAACAAAATGAATGTTGAAAGAGAGTCCTCCTTTGGGAGGAGTTTTGAAAAAAAAAAGTTATTGTAAGATGATATTTGCATCTGCAAGCCCAGGAATGTAAAGAATTGGGCTAGGAAAACAAAGACCAATGTGACAGTTCATTATCTGCATGGCAAAAGAAAATTACAAGGATAGGCGAAGGCAAACTATTTTAAGAGTTGCATATGCTCTTCTTCCTGCTCCTCACAAATCACTCACCAAGAGTAAATCCACTGCTGGTGTGCGAACTGCTGCTGTTTTCAGTCTGCCTGAGAATCCTTTACCTGACATTTCTAACCTTGACATCACAGGCTTAAGTGCAAGTTTAAATAATATTCTTTAAGAGTGACCATTAGCTCTGTTTGACCTGGCTTTTATTCCTTCCTTAAGTTGATATGGGTCTTAACGTTCCTAGATGAGTATTTAATAACATTAGCCAGGATCACCTGACATATGAGACTGAGCATTTGGGCTGAATCCTTGGGCTGTGTAGATGAAAACAATGCCAGATGTTCTGTCCTTTTACAGGGTCCTACAACAAACGCACCTACTTTTGGTTATCACCTGCTGCTTTTCTACTCTATTTCCTAAAGACCCTCAAAAATCATAGTAGCACTGTGAATGGCCATTAATTCTTATTTTATTTTTGTTCTTTGGGTCCTGCTGCTTTCAGGAGAACATGGGGCTTATTAATGTGGTCTGCAGTCATATTTATGATCAACCATGTGTTGAACAATTTAGTCTATGCTTTGACATCAGAGTTGATGTGGATTAAACTTCCCAAGAGAGGTGGAAGGGTTCTGAATTATAGCAAATGTAGATAATCAATAGCAAAAAATTCTAGTAAAACCTTTTGTATTTTTATTTACAGTAAACGTCACTGCTTACACAAAAAATTGGCAATATGAAAAAGGTCAAGGCACTGATTTTTTCCTGGGTTGCTCTCTTAGTTAATTTGATAGAAAGCACCATCTGAGGTTTCTGCTAAGAGAGCAAAAAACACTTTTGGTAATTATTATAATGTCCTTTCCAGAAGTCTTTACTACTCCAATCCTGAAAATGAGCTAAACTCAGCAATGAGGTTGCAGACCTTTCATTTCTCTTCAGGA
>NW_008823600.1:0-2019 GCF_000699105.1 Pygoscelis adeliae | reverse complement strand
CATCTCGACCGAGACCCTCCTGCCTCTCCCCTCTCCCAGTCGCCCCCACCCCCACGGTCCCATTCTACCTCACAGCCCCCTCAGTGCCGGCTGTGCTTGGGGCTGCAGAGAGGCACCTGGCATCGCGGACTGACCCGTGCCATTGCCATGGCACGAGAAAGGAGAGGATGCTGTCTGTAACCAGCCCCGTGGCTCTGGGATTTGCTTCCCCCACCCACAGCTGGGCCACCAGCCCCCAGCTGGCCCAGGTCTGGCCTGAAGCTGGCCCACGCTCACCTTTTCAGAGGTGAGGACTCGGAAAGGCAAAGACTCAACTTGTCCTCTGGGCTCTCCTCATCCTCCACGGACGGCTCTTTTCTGCCCTCTCCCCACCACTCTGGAGTGTCACGAATGCAGGAGCACTGCACAGAGAGAGAGGGGTGAGCACAGGAGATGTCGCTGGGCAGCGGGGAAGGTGCCTCGAGCTGGTACAGCCCCACACAGGACAGTCAGCCCCCACGCTCCTCGGGCTCAGGGACCTTCCCACCTTGGCCCCCCCGGCAGGAGAGGAATGCTCCTTTCCTAATTGTTTTTCACTGCCTGCAGTACCTGGGCCTCCCGTTGCTCTCGCTCTTCTTTCCAAGCCTTCGGGGGGGCCACTTTTGCCCTTGCCTTCTGCTGGTACTTCTTGCGCAAGGAGTCCCAGAGCTTGCGTCCTTCCTCCTCCGTGCACACGCGGGGCTGTGCCTGCAGGGCCATGGCAATGCGGCAGCAGGCAGTGTTAGTCTCCCCGGCGGAGGGCTGCGGGGATTTTAGCTCTCCCCCTCCCTCCTACCCCTTCTTTTCAGCCTCTCTCTCAGCCCTGCTTTGCTCGCAGTCCGCACAGGCCCGACTGCAGAGCCCTTCTGCAATGATCCCTGAGCCAAGGGACCGTGGGGCTGAAAGCAACCCAGCCGCTTGCGATCCCAGACAAGCCTGGCAGCGCCGTCGCCATTACAAACACCACCAAATCAAGTCTTTGGGTGTTTCTGGGGATGACAGCAGTGAAGGCTGTCTTCTAAATGGACAGAACGACCTGCTGCCTCTCGAGAAAGCCTCGGGAGAAGTGCTTCAGCCTTCAGCTAAGCACACGGTAAGGCGTCTTGTAAGGCATGACATCCGTATAACTATGCTTTTCTACAGGTGGATACGACACAGTCCCTCCAGGAGCCCATGCCACGTACCGGTCCTGCCCTCCTCTTCCCTGGCCTAGCAGGGGGTGCAGGTTGGGGTGCAGCTTCCCGCAGTTGTTGGCTGCTACGTGCCTCTTTCCCCGACCGACGCCACTGCAGCACTGCCAGCTCGCTGCAGACAGACAGCGGGAGGAGGTGGTGTGAGCACAGGGAGACTGCTCTCCAGCCGGGGCTCCCAAGCTGGGTGCCTGCTGTGGCTGCAGAAGGCAGCTCTGCCGAGAGGCCGGTGCCAGGAAAGCACCTCTCTCCCCCAGTGCTGCAGGGGGCGGGAGGAAGGGCACTGCGGGAGAGGAAGCACTGCCCGTGTCTGGAGAGATTTACCACTTGAGCTTGTCCTGCAGGTCCATCTGGTCATCCCTCTGCCCCCTGCAATTGCGGGCGACCTGCCCCAGGATGCACGTCACCACCTCCCGCAGGGCCCGGTGTGTCCGTGGGGAAAGGCTCCTGCAACAGCAAGGACAAAGTCTCTCTGACCCTTCAGCCGTGACCCTCCTGCCTCTTCCCACACCCAGCCCCACACATACGTGGCCCCATTCGGCCCCACAGCCCCTTTGAGGCGGGAGGAGTTGCAAGCACCTGCTCTGGCCCCTGCCATCGGGCTCTAACCCAGCTCCTTCCCATGGCTGGAGAAATCCCCGGGCGCTCTGTGCGGCCCCGTGGCTCAGCGGTTGGCTTCCCTGACCCACCACCGGTGGCTCACCACCACCCCACTGCCCCAGGCCTTGGCCGGAGCTGGCGCACTCTTACCGCTTAGGGGGGACAGCGTCGTCCTCGTGGACTGTGGCTGGCTCTTCTCTGGCCTCTTCCC
>NW_008823599.1:0-2041 GCF_000699105.1 Pygoscelis adeliae | reverse complement strand
CCACGGCAGAGGGGTTGGACTAGATGATCCCTTCCAAATCAGTCTATGATTCTATGAATTCAGTGACGGAAGAAGGGGACCGGAGTCAAAGGCAGAGTGAGAAGAGCGATCCTCCCACTCAGCTGTCTCTGGCCCTTCCCTCATGCCTTGGCCTTGTCTTTTAGCAACCAAGAGGATCTGGACTCTGGAAGCAGTCAGGAGAGAAACAAGGACAAGTTAGGAGGCGCACAAGGTCCTGTGGCACGTTTTGGACAAGGACCCGTGGGACGAAACGTCAGACTAGCACAGAAGCATGGGTTTGCAGTACGGTTGTCCTCCAGGAGTCAGGGGACTCTTTTCCCTTGGCCTTCTGTGCTTTCATCTCAGCAATTGTTGATCCCCTGAAAGAAAGCTGTCACGGGAGAAGGCAGGTGGTGGGAAGAGAGCGTGCAAGCAGGGAAGAGGAAACCCGTTCACGGCCCCATCTATGGCAGGTCCAAAAGAAGCAGTGGGCAGTCTGCTCCCTCACGCTGATTGCCTTGGAGACATGTTTTGTTGGCGATGTGATGTCACCGTATGTGTCTCACCCAGCCCTTAGCTTATGAATACTTTCTCGGGAGCAGATTCCTGGATGTCTGTGCCAGCTTTACATATCCAATTTTGTGACCATGGTGCATTCAGCTCGAACACGTTATGACACTGATGCTCATGAGGAATAGAGAAAGAGGAGTCAGACTTCCCAGCTGCAAAAGAGGAATGAGATTTCAGCACAGCTTGGCAACCTTTCTACTGTTGTCCTCTACAGGACTTTTCTCAGCGAATTGCGACACAGTCCCAGAGATATGGCAACCCCCAGTTTCCCACAACCCAAGGCAGAGTTTGTTATTCACAGTGCTGATGGACTCCCCTGAATTTTTACTCCCTTCTTCTACAACCAAGCTCATAAAATGGAAGTGTTATACTCTAGGGAGCAGAGCGGCAGAGCAGAACACGCCTCAGCACCATCCACTGCAGCGGGTGGTGCTGAGAGCTCCTGGGCTCCTCTTCAAAAATGCATCCGTTGAGATTTGCACAGAAGGTGCAGCCTGCTATCCCATGCATCTCATTGCAACCTGGGGGTCCAAGCACCCACCAGCAATGAAAGAAAGGGAAACGTACAGAAATCAGCATTCATGACCTTTCTGGTTACTTCAGTCCATACTAGTGGCGTCATCTCTTTTTTGGAGGAAGAAGATGCCCCGGTTTTCAGGGGAAATTCTTCAGCACTTTTTTTTAATGAGTTCTCAGAACCCAGAGCCTAAAAAAAAAAAGCTGAAGACAGAAGTTTGAAGAAAGGGTAGAATATGCCCTTTGTGACTTACATTAACACTGGGGGCTGTTAAAATACTCAATGTGAAAGCCCACACCTTCCAAAAGGAGACACCACTGCTGAACTTGGCCTGAGCAGGTCCTGGCTTGATCAGAGCAGGGCTGCAGAAACAAATACAGTCACTGTGGGAAGAGGTGGCCACAGCGAGAGGGGATCAGTGGAAAAACTCCTTTACGTGCATTGATAAATCCTTTGTGGATGCTGCAACAGGGCACATCCGATGTGACTTGGAGGAAATGGCCTTGAGGCTCACAGATGGCCTTTCTATAGCTCCAAGGATGGGCTGCTTTTCAGCAAACCTCCCACCGAGTGCTCTCACCTCAGCTCAAACGAATCTGCCACGGCTGGGAACAGTGTCAGCCTTTTTGCAAGGCGATGGCTTCTTTTGGAGGAAGAAGTCAACGGAGGCAAGCACGATGGAAGGGCACATCATGAGCCGGGGTTTCTTGGGCTGGCAGCAAAAGGGCTCTGGCCCCAGCAAGGGCTCCATCTCTTTAAGTAGAACTGGGAGAACGATAAACTTGCAGTACTAAGAGCATCTGCCAGCTTTCCAGACTCATCTAGAGATTCAAGAATCATTTTTGTAAAATTTTGTGGTCGGTTCTTTCCGTCAGACATCATCAACGCCAATGCACTTGATAATAAAGTTGGCATCATGTCTGCTCTCTGGGGCGTTAGAGAAAGAAAAAAAAA
>NW_008823598.1:0-2060 GCF_000699105.1 Pygoscelis adeliae | reverse complement strand
AGTGTTGCACTGAGTTTCATGTTAGATTGTTATGCAGTGCCACCATTATATTTAAAAAACAGTCTCCATTTTAAAAAAAGCATAAACATTATTGGCTGTTAACTGCACTTAGCAAAGGTCTTCTGCATCTCTCTGACAGACTTTATGAATTTTAGGTTTTCACTTTTTTTTGCTCTCATGTGTATTGAAGCGACGATATCATTGATATATTTATGCATTTATCTGTTCAGGATCTCCTTTCTTCCAGCATCCTCAGAGTTTACCAGCATCACTAGTAGAAGAGCAGAAAGAAATTCAGCCTTTATTTTCTATACCATATTGATAAATGGAGAGTAGAACCTGCCAACCAGCTAATATTACATGGTATACAGACTGTTATGTTAGGTGTAAAGAGCTGGTTTGGCAGGATTTTTGAATATAAATCAAGTGACTTGTAAGCAGATAATACACAAAATATATAGCCTGCCTCAGTATTTTCCCCAGTACTCATATGGAAGTGACAACAGAGTTCCTGCTCTTCAGTTCAGGTCTTTTATAAACTTGCCTACCTTCTTGCTACCAAAATATTGGCACAAGAAATTCAGATTGGGTGATGAGAGAGTGAAAAGGATTGCTATTCAAATGATGCTGAGGTGGTATGCAATGGAGCATAACTCCTGTTAAATGGTTGGGTTAAAGCTAAAAACAAGCTCAAAACCATTATCTTTTAAAAACATGTTTTGCTGCTTGCATGAAGGGTTTTTTTTAACCTCATGACTCCTCATTGTGCTTCAGATATAATTCATATCAAGGTTTTAGGAATCATCGTTACCCAGGCTACCCTGGCCCCCATCAGTGCCATGCCTACAATACAGACAGTCTTCGTATGAGATGCCTAGAGCCACTCAAAGTTACACTTCTAGAAATGGCAATAATATTAAATAGATAATATTAAAGGTAAAAATTTCTGGCATTTCCTAACATTTTTCCCCTTTGACTATCAGGAGGAAGAAACTTGTATTTCAGCTTTCTTAGTGCAGTAAGTGTTGGCTAAGGTGAATTTAGCTACTTGACTGTGTGATGATAGATGAAGATTAGAACTGTATAAATTAAATACTAGGCACATGATTCATGTTTTTCCAGGAATCAGTAAGGCAGTGTATACTAACTAGAAGGAACAGGTAAAAAGTTGGGGTTTAGACATCAAATTGACTTAAATAAGACTGGATTTTGAAACTTGCCCCACATTCAGTCATCTTTTTGTTGTTCTTTTCTCCTTGTTTGGTGAGACTTGCTTTATTTTACCAGGGATCGGCTGAGTAACTTTGGTGCAGTATTCCCCACGGAAGCTCTGACACTGGTGTCCATTGTTCAGTGATATTGTGTCCCCCTTGTGGTCAGTCCCACCAAGGGTGTTGTTGTACCAGTTGCTCTAAGTTTATCTACATTTTTTTTCTTCCTAAAATTAATCTAAGGCATTTCAAATACTTGGTCTCAAGGGCACAGTTGATTCATATGGGAGCTTTTCAAAGCAAAAATGGTAGTAATGTGCCCAAATTCTGTTTTCCTTCTGAGCAAATAGGACACTGAAAGGACTCTGTGCCTTTGAAAATTTAGGTTTCCTTTAGGTTCCAAATTTATTTCGATTTTGATTGCTTTAATATTGCCTATGAAATATTCGACAGTTATAGTCCTTGATTGAATTATGAATAAGATGAGGTAAAAAAGCATTGTTCTTTTATGTTTCTTTGTGTCATTCAATAGCTCTGATCTGATTTTTTGAAATATATTTACAAATTCTTCTTGGAGTTTCATGAAATCATCACATCTGTAGATTTAGTGGTCTGATGCAAATGATGATCTGATTCTGTTAAAATTATTAGCCCGCCAAAACATTAACAACGTTTTGTATTCTCCCCATCTGCTATATGCCTGAACACATTCCAGTATTTTATTTATGTTATGGACTTTGTTTTGAACTATGTTTTTTGCTGCTTGCATGAAGGTTTTATGAAACTTTCTTCTGGTATATCACTATTGGGAACATCTGGTCCTCCCTTCATTAAGCACCTGATACTTTT
>NW_008823597.1:0-2056 GCF_000699105.1 Pygoscelis adeliae | reverse complement strand
CACCACTGTACAAAGATTTCTTTCTATTGGTACCCACTCCTACAGTTGATATATCCCAACCAGAGTTTTTGCTAGGCTGGGTAGAACAGGCTGATCTGTGTTTTTCTATCCATCTGCACTTGTGCCAAAGCAAATTATGACTTTGGTTGGGTCCTTGATAGTCCTCATAATAATCTCTTCCTGCTAATTTCCTGTGTGTGCAAACAAATCTGTAGCACAGAGAAGCCTGACACTGAAATCTCTAGTTAATGTGCCTGTCCCCAGTGTGTTATGTCTCCTGTCAGGGTGAGAATGAAAAGCTTCATGAGCCTTCATCATTTGTTTTCATGCTGCAGCAGTGGCACCAGAATTTCATCCAAAGAATTGCTTGCTGAATAAATCCGACAACTATCAAGAGCAAGCCTTTGGGGGAGGATCGGAGCTAAGCTATGTTAGCTTCAGGGCTCTGAGCAGCTTTAAGCTACAGGAGCTGTTACACTTTTTCACCCTCCTAGTTCTCCCTTGCTCTTAGTCCTTCCCCACATACCGTTGCTGTTCTAAGTCTCTGTAATCAAAATACTGAGTAAACACTCTTCATCAGCCAGGCATTTTTTGTGCTAAGTGCGGCCACTGGGCTTCATTCCTGTTTTTCTCTTGTTCTTCCCAGTTCCGATGTGCTTGGTTTTATTCAGAGTTGTTTTTTCTGGAACAAGGAATAGAAAGGGATGACCTGTTTTTGATATGGGCATTTTTGCATCCATCTAATGTTTTCAGTAATGTCTAGACAGGCTCCTCCTCAAAAGCATATGCATACGTGTTGTACATATCATTTACCTAGGGTATTTCCTTCTGCCATCATTTACAAAAGTCAAAGATCCTCAGCTGAAAAACATCTGTAGGCAAAGGCTCTGCCACAGAGAGAAAAGAACATCAGAGAGATTAGATTAAAGGAGGACAAAGTTAGTGAGGCTAAAAAGCATTTGAAAGCCAGGACAGAATGTGTGAACATAAGAACAATACATATAGCTAACAGCGTGCTCAGGATGTTAGTTCTTAGTCACTTATGTCTACAGCAGCATTTGTAAAAACAAAACCAACACATTTCTCGAAACGTTTCCCCCCTCTTTAAATCCCAGTCACATGCACTTCTGCTATGCACCAAGATTCATTATTCACTGCATTGTCATTGCTGCTTGTTCACTGAATTCTGACCTTTTCTTTTAATTCAAGGAAATTCCCACTGCAGACTAGAAAAAAAGTCCCTGTTCTAGCAGATGACTCATTTCTTTGTTGCCACATCAGCTTCCATAGGATATTTAACTTCGAGATGTTACTGGAACAGAAGAAGAGAAAAAAGAGGTGGATCAAAAGGTCATTAACAACTAGTGTTCTAGGAAGGAACAGGTGAATGTCGTGAGACTAAAAATAAAAAAGGGACATAAAAAGGTTCACTGGTGAAAATTGAAAGGGTTAGCAGTAAGAAATTACTGGTCATCTTTAGGGGAGATCACGAAGTAGGAAAACCTTGAATGTGTTTAATGGAGAGAACTAGTGACGTGACCTATAGTAACAATGTTCTCCCAAGTCCAAAGACATCAGTGCCTACCTCAAACCCTTTGGACAGCACAGATCTAAGTGATAGTTAGGAGGAAGGTTATGAAACTCAGCCACAAGCCAAGCATGAAATATACCAAGGTCAATGAAAAGATGGATATCAACAGTCAAAACTCTTATTATACAAAGGTTTTCCAATATGTGAGGAACTAATCTCTCCTCCTCCCCTTTTCAGCTGTTGACTATCTGACCACTATCTGGAAATTAATGAAAGATGATGAGCTTCTGGAAGCAAGGAAATGATACTGAGTATTGGTCAGAACTATACCTCACCGGCACTGGAAAGAGAAAGGAGAAGACATTTTGGTTCCTGGGACTAGAATTATATTTCTTTCTTATTTCCAAGAATCTGTATGTGGAAAAAGGAAGAAGTTTGCTTGTTGGATGTAGGCTCTATCCTACTAAACTCAAAAAAACATAAAATCATAGAATCGTTGAGGTTGGAAAAGCCCTTTAAGATCAT
>NW_008823596.1:0-2045 GCF_000699105.1 Pygoscelis adeliae | reverse complement strand
AAAAAGGCCTTCAGGTTTTTGTATAAATGGAAGAAGACGCAGTCACACAGACACACACGCACATGCATACACATACACACTTTGATTTTTCAGGGACTGTCCTCAAGAATCTGATTTGTTGAAGCCCTTAAGGTTTATCTCAAAAGTGCATTGAATACATTCCAAGGATCAAAAGATCTGGAATCTGAATATTGTTGTTTTCCACTTACACTTTTTTAAAGAAGAGGAAGCATTCTTCTGTAATAGAACCAGTATCAGTACAGGTGCTCACAAGCTGTTTCAAGGTCAGATGGTCATCTCTAGCCTATCTGTTCCTTATCACCAAACATCCTCCTCCTTTTTTTTTCCTGGAAGGTGTATGAAGACAATATATTTTTTTCTTCATTCAGCTTGGAATAAGTATGCTTGTCAGGTTTATATAGTTGCATTAGAATAATATATAAAAGAATGGGAGGGAACTAGTTCATTATTTATTAGCATAACTGAATCTGTGGGCTTTGAATACTATGTTAATTTAGAAAAAATAATCTGTTAGTTGCAGACTAGGCATGTTATTACATTATTTGTCAATATTTTGGTAAATTCTTTTAAATAATTATTTGGAATACTTGGTCCAATTTACTAGATTATTATTCAGATTCCTCAGTAGGTATTCTTTTTCCTGTTCTTTGATATGAGGAGACACATGAAGTATTTACTGAAAATCGTTCATTATGCCTTCAGATGGGGTCTTGTACTATTCAAGTTTTGCTCTCTCCATTTATGATATCTTCAAAAATTCTTGACTGATTTAGGAGCTGGTTATACATCTATTCCCAGTTACATTCCGTTATCTAAAATGCATTGATAGTAAAAAGGCTTTCTCAAAAATTACTAGTGTCACCTTGATTTCCGCAGGTGTTATTTAACAGTGATTGTACTTTTCCAGTTTCATTGTAGAACAAATTGCTTGTGATCTTTGATGACATGCAGCAGGTAATGCAGGTGCATTTATAACACAGTCTAAGGAAATAGATTGAATATTTGAAGCAATAAATCTCATTTTGATCTCTGTAAGAAGGATAATGTCAACTCTTTTTCCTCTCTTCTTCATCTATCAATGAGAATTTATAAATGTAATTATTTCAAAGGGAGTTTAAATTAGAAAAGGAGGTGACAGATGATAATGGCATCAGAATTGGAAAATACAGCAAATATACAATTATTGTAACAAACATTGTGAAAGCTACCATGTAATGAATATTTTAGACCATTCTAGCTTTACTTTATCTTTTGAGATTATCCCAGGTGACTCTATTACGTGATTTTCTAGTAGCATTTGGAAAATAATCCAACCAATCTTTTATCTTAGCTAGTAGTGATTGGTTGCTAATGTTTGCACAACTAATTTTCCTCTGCACATATGGTGATGTGTGGTCTAACCATTGCAGGGGATGCTGGAGGAAGAGCCAATACGAGATATCAGGGATATGTAGTTAGCAAACTAGTGGCCTTGATCAGCAGCTACAAGATGGCTCAGCTTCAGTGTTTGTGAGAGCTGTATGGTCAGTAGACCAGTTCACTGACATTGGCCTTTAGCAGCAGAGACAAAATCACAGTAAACATGTTCTGAGAGTGAAAATGCTAATTGGCATACTGGGTTGAATTACCCACTTTGTTTCCTGGTGTAAAACTCCACCAGAGCATGGAAAATGCCCTTCACTGCGGACAGCTTGTTGGGCAAAGAGTGGTTGACAGATAATGCAGCTGAGGCTACAAACGGATTGCCAGTTTGTTATAAATGCCTCATTGATCATTCTTAATCTAAGTAAATCAAACAAAATTAAATGTTTTTGTATAATTTTGTAGTAGGCTGTAAGATAAATTTTTGTTGATAATCACTTTTCTATTCAAATTTACACTCATTCAGATTAAGCCCTGAGAACTAAGGATGGGTAGGGAATCGTGCAGTGTGGTCTTTCCTGTCCTCATCACAAAACATTGAGGAAGGCCTCTCGGCGCTCAGGGACTGATGTCAGAATAACACCTTCCCTTGACTCCTCTCT
>NW_008823595.1:0-2049 GCF_000699105.1 Pygoscelis adeliae | reverse complement strand
CAAAACCAAAACACAAACCTTTATAATATCCCAAGGCAAATTGTTAACTAAAATGAAAAGGACAGGAATTAAAACAAGGCAGAACTGGCTAGCAGGTAAGATAACAATAGATTGGTCTGAATGAACTTCTAGGCCTGGGAGAGGCTAATGGTAGATTTTTGTCCAAGGTGGGTTTAGGGACCAATTTTACGTGATATTTTCATTATTTGTCTCAGCAAAGAAAGTACAATAGGAAGTACTCTGATTAAATACTCTAATCATTCAAAGTTAATACACAGCATTAATTAAGAGCATGACTGGAGATGCATAAAGGAGATGCAGGATGACCTTGAAGATGGAGCCACAGTCCCAGAATGAAATCGCATAGAACAAGTTTCAGGGATCAGTAAGAACAATTCCTTCTATAACCTGTGGTTCATCAGTTGGAAACATGAAAGGAAGAAAAGTGTGGAAGTCTGGAGAAGGTGTTAACAACATGTAGTTGTGAGCTGGAGCTACTTAAGCAATGGTCAAGGCCAGCAGATACTGATCAGTTTTAACACTGTCCAGGAATATGTCTATGCTGGCAATTAGAAGACTGGCTTTCAACCATCGCATGAACGAATTTCTGGAACAGCCTTACCTGGGAGCAAAGAATGCAAACAGTCTATCCTATTTTAAAATGGAATATGACATATGTATCAATAGGATTGTTGAAAGCCTCGACTAGCAGAGGACTGGACTCACTGAGCCTGGAAATTCCTTTCCATCCTAGGTTCCTCTGTCACCAACGTAGCACAAATATTACACAGATGCCTAAAAGCAGCTGCACAGGCAAATAGATGGCCAGAAGCCTCTGTCTGTTCAGTAGAGCACAAGAAATCCTTTAAGTTTCATTAGTGCTGGTATGTAAAGATCCTGGCAAAGCGTGTTTATGACTAAGGGAATGCTTATATCACAAGTGCACATTGGTGAAGAAGCCCCGACAGTTC
The DNA here is from genome assembly GCF_000699105.1 of Pygoscelis adeliae. NCBI lineage: Eukaryota > Metazoa > Chordata > Aves > Sphenisciformes > Spheniscidae > Pygoscelis > Pygoscelis adeliae. The sequence continues at coordinate 1,078 of NW_008823595.1, read as the reverse complement.
TCCTACACCCCTGTCGCTTGCTGATTCCAGCTCAGATGTTCATGTTACTCTGCTACAAACTGATCTTTCTCTTGTTTGTAGTTCTCTGGCACTTGAGGGGGAAATGGGGCTCTCATTTCCTGTCCTCTCTGCTGCAGTTTTTAATCTACAGTAGTTAGATGCTTCAGATATGGCAACACACACACACAGAGCTTCAAGCAATTATGATGGGCTTGGTCTAGTCTGTAAAAGACAGATACCCCGATCTCAGACCAGAGCAACTGACAGCATTTTTAAACACTGGTATTGTCCAGTGATTTCAGATGGATGTTGCAAAACAGCAATAAAGTGGGCATCAACTTACTTCTGAGAATACTAAGATGAATTTTAGCTTGAAAAAAATCAGGATCCGTAATTATAAGGAATCATAGGAGGTACAGTCTATCCACTAGGAAAAAAAGCATTCAATATTTTCACTAATTTCCAAACGCTCTAGAAACTGCCAATAAAACACAACACAGCCAATCTTCAGCATGTAGGATATTCTCTCTCTCTCCATTACAGAGAGTTTCCATAACACGGCTGCATGGTTTAGATGGAAATAAGATATTACATTTGGGTAATAAAGTTAAGCCAGGTGTATGGAAAGCTGCATTTTTCATTGTTGTGTGAATTCTCCAGACTGATCAGTTAATTATGATAAGCTTGCAGTTCCCATATTCTTCTAGCCAATGTTACTATCAAGAGAAAAGTAAGCTTCCAAGAGAAGATAACAAATATTTCCAAAATCCCTGGTGCAAATAATACTAAAGTCTGAGCCAGCTCTCAGAAAGGTACAAAGCCTTGGTGGTCTTAATGCCTTCAGACTTACTGAAAAACAGGGAGTGGTAGGTGAAGCATTCCAGCATTGTCTGGAGAAGAGAAATATCAGTGTGGTGAACTCTAAAAATGCTCCCTTGGAGACTAGTACTCATAACTTAAGTTAAACGGTTCAGCCTGGCAGGTAGCACGCATGTGCTTATTTCTTTTGGTTCGATACAACTAAATATATTTCAGGTTTTCAACAGTATATTTACTCTTTTGTAATGAAGTTAAAAAA
>NW_008823594.1:0-1891 GCF_000699105.1 Pygoscelis adeliae | reverse complement strand
CCTAAACAATTCTATGATTCTATATCTAACTCTTTCTTTTATTCTTTTTTTTTCAAATAAAAATCTATTGAGCTGATGTTTCCATAGCTTTGACTATTAAATCCTAGAAACCCTTTAGAATTTTAAGTAAATAAACTCTCATCCTGACAGTATCTTGCTGTTCACTTCATTGATATCTTCCGTAGTCTAAAGATGCTTCTGAGGCATTCACCAAACAGAGGTGTCCTGGAATGAGAACTTCCCTTCAGCGGGAGCACGGATACAAAGAAAGTTATTTCTGGTTTTGTTCTGGCATTATCTCTGAATGTTGCTTGTATGCTTTGATCATCTCGTGGTCCTTTAGGCTTTCTGACAGGTTTCTCGCTTTTGATAAATGAGTATATTACTGGTTTTGAGGACTTCTGTGAGTTCTTTTGCGAGTGTTGGATTTGTGGTTTTTTTAACCCCACCTAACTGTCTTTTTGCACTTAGTCTGTTAGAGTTCATGATCCTTCCTGTGTCATTTGGACCTTTTGATGCTTTTTAAAAAATGTTTTCTTTTTTTATGGTGTCCTTTACCATATTTTCCAGCTGTGATGGCTTTCTCTTGGTCCTTCTAAAGTTCTTTTTGGTAAGTGACATTTTCTCTGAATCTTCAGTCTGGTGTCTTTAAATAGTTTCTGTGCTGCCCACCATGGGCAGCATAGTGTGTCAACTGCCTCTTTTAACTCCTTTTTAAGAGTTTAAGAAACTCCTTTTCTTACTTTCCCGCAGTTTCTGCTTTTGAAGTTATACAAAAAATTCACTGAGCTGCATTCTTGCTGTTCCTACACGGATATTGCATTTGAGTGTGCTGTGGTCAGTATTGCAGAGCAGTTCTTTGATGCTGACGTTTACCCAGGTGCCACACGCTGCTAAGGGTTAAGTGAACTGTTGCTTTTCTGTTTGTGGGTTTCCTGCCTAGCTGCTGAGTGAAGCTGCTGCTAATCGTACCCTTGGATGTAGGCTTTGCGATACCTCCTGATGTGACGTTATCTAGTTTCCATGGAGGTAATGGAAGGCTCCCATTACTGTTGTGTTTTCATCCTTTGCAACATTTCTGCTTTCTCCCTGTATCTACTTACATGCTTCTATTTCTGTGCTTGCCGTTGCTACTGCTGGCACAGCGATGTCAGGTATTTTTTTTAAATATCCAGAAAAAGCCATATATGACTTGAACCTCTGGTGCAATCTCTGGTTGCATTTCAAGGAGCTTTCAAAAGATTTAAATTTAAGTAAGAGATGGTGTGTATTAACTAAAGCTAAATTACAGTACACATTCATACATTCTCCCTGACACAGGAAATAGCAGAATTATCTGATAATTCATGTCTAAACAGTGATTGCTGCTGTGCTTCCCCAATCTCATTCTACTTTTGTTGCATGTCCATGTACGCCAAACTTTGAAAAGTGCTGTCATTGCTCGTCAATCAGCATTATCCAACACTGCGACTGCCAGTAAGTGTTTCCTGTAATAGTACTCTGCACTGGTGCCGCGGAGCACGGGTGAGTATGGGGGAGTTTAGCCTCCTTCCTTTTCGGTCTTGTGTTATGAGCTGTGGGTGATGGAACGGAGGCTGGGTGTGAGCCACTAAATAAGACACGTTAGACATCTACAAAGAAATTAATAGCAGTGTGATGCAGGAAAAATGAGGATGGGGAGGGAGATGAATGGAGGAGGAGGATAATTTCCCCAAATGTCGGGGCGTGTGGTGTAGAGCCACCTCCTGACTGTGCCGGGCACCCGTGGGTGCGTGTGTGCAGTATGCACTGGGCAGGGCAGTTTGTACCGCATAAGATATTGTTTAATTGGCACATTATTTAATAAAGTTGATGTTTCCCCTACCTATTAGTGAAAATATTGCATATGTGT
>NW_008823593.1:0-2041 GCF_000699105.1 Pygoscelis adeliae | reverse complement strand
AAAAAAAAAAAAAAGCTTAAGCAGAAGATGCTCCAGCCTGGTGGGGACAGACATCCCAGCCGCCCCGCCAGGCAGAGAGCAACGCCTGGCTTGTCCAGGGCCAGGAGCAGAGGACGGAGGGGAGGGTCCTGCCGAAGGGACCCTGCAGACACACACGTGTGCGCACACACGCACGTGCACACACGGGAGTTCCCTGGGGTTTGCCGGCAGAGCCGCTGCTCTCCCGTCCTGCCAGCGCCGGGCAGCCGCTCACCTCCTCCCTCCGTCACGGGGAACAGTGATTAAATGGGGCTGAAACCAGCCCTGTTCAAGCCCTAAATTAAAGCTGCAGCAGGAAGCAATTAGAATCAGCCAGCAGCAGTCAAGCTGGCTGATTTTATGGAGCTAAACGAGCCTTGGGGACATTATGAGCATCCCTCTCCGCTCTGCAGGCCCACACGTCATCCCGACAGGCTCATGTGTCACAGGCGGGAGCCAAGGAAAGCCGGCGTGCCAGGAGCCTGGCCTCTCACCCCCGATCCCTCTTGATCACTCCAACACATTCCCCTCAACTGAGCTAACCCGGGATGCTGCCCAGTCTCCCCGGCCATCGGGGCGTCCTGGAGCAGGCAGGTACTCACCTGAGTCTGCGCGGATCCGTTTGTCATGGGCTGAGGTACCACACCTATAGGCCACATAAAGACAATACGTGGTGAGCACACTCAGCTGGGATTGCTGGCCTCAGGTCCCAGGCAAGCATCCCTCAGCATCGCCCACCCGGCCATCCCGAGCCTGCCTTCCCCCTTGCTCCAACGGCTCAGTGCGTCTTGTCTCCTGACTTTGTCCTGCTTTTGAGCCCACGCAAAAGCCCGTCCATCCCCCTTGTGCCTTTCTGGAACCAAATTCGTTCCAATTCCCCTGACTTCACTTGATTTCACCCGGTTTTCATCAGAAGAAAACACCTTCCAGGAAGGGGACCTAGTAACTTCCTTCCACGAGCGCTAAATTCAGCGCACTCCCATTTTTTTGACTGTTAAGTAATTTTTCTTCAAGAAGCTGTTTAATCAGAAATCTTAAAAACCAACCCAATGTTCCTTGCTGAAATCAGCATCCTGTTGGTGTCACAACAGCGTGTGGCAAGCAACCCGCTCCCCACGTACCCTGGCATTTTTTTTGCTCACTTCCAACGATTTGCACTAATAATATTCCACACGATGGCAAATTTTATGCAGATAAGCTGCCAGTCACCACGATCAAGTCATTGCTAGAGGCATGACCATGTCTCATCTGTCCCAGGCTAACAGTTGTGTTAATTGTGACAGGATTAATAACTGAATTACGTCGAGCATGAGCGGTTCCTGGGGCAAAGCCCTCGCTCTCTGCATCTCTCCAGCAGAAGACAATGGTGTGGATGCACGCCGCCGTGTAACCCGAAATCCAGTGAAGCAAGAGCAGCGCGTGGTGCCAAATGCAGCTTGCAGCTGCAGAAACCCAGGGCAGCAAACTGCACAGCTCCAAAGCCATCGTGTCCCTGCACCACGTACGGACACGGCTGGGCTTTCCGAAGGGCTGATCTGGGGGCTGCATCAGCGCGAGCTGCAGGGACTCCTACTGCAAATCAGGGCACCTTTGCGTGTAAAAAAATAAACTCAAATCATAATTTTGAGAGCGTGCTGGTGCAAAAGCCTCGGTTATTGTGTTGGGATCCTTGAGTATTTTATCATACTGAATGTCGGACTCGTGTTTACAGTGTGATAAGCTCTCAGCATCAGAAGAAAGTCAGCTCATAGCAGAAATGATGCTGAAGTCTCCGGTATCATGAGAAGCTAAAAGATAATGTTATTTAAATGAGAAGCAAGCTTCAAATCACAAGCAATATTAAAGTGGAACTGGACTTAAAAAGAAAAAGTAATTTTGAAATTTGGCACGTCTGAAAATATTTTCGTATTTCCTTTATCCTGAAAGGTGCACAGCTCTTAAAACACACTCATTGGCTAAAACGTTGAGGTGCTTAGGATCAGCTGTAAGACTTCGAAATTGTCAGCTTGAGGTCAAAGCAGTT
>NW_008823592.1:0-1994 GCF_000699105.1 Pygoscelis adeliae | reverse complement strand
ATTCTGGCAGCAGTGCATTATTAAGATAAAGAAAGGAATTTTGATTTGTTAATTTTCAATTTTACCAAAGCCTTTTTTCAACATCACTCCCCCATTCGCCATCGTGAGAGGCTCTGGTGCAGCAGAATCAGTTCAACGTTACTGGGCCACACACAGTTTAGTTCCTGTGAACAGTGGAAAGCCATTATAGGGAGTTTTTTCACTGCAAAGCAGAGAATGAAATAGTACAAATTCTAACATGAAGAAATGGAGGTACAGCTGTGAAGCCCCATCCAAAAAACCCAATTCCTTTTTGTTTATCACATCTTGTTTTTCAGAGTTTTTCAGCCTAAATTGACTACTCAGGGAAAACAGCTTATAGAAAGGCTGTGACTGCTACTTGTATCACACCCTACACAAACACAGTGACATCCCAGCACCTCACTTCAAAAGTTGGTGCTCCTCTATTTCATTTCCCCACTGGTTGCTACAGCCTTACTGTGGAAGGCTAGATGTGGTATGGAGTTAAAATCAGAAGGAGAGAAAGGGTTGTTATGGAGCTTGAAAAACACTATGTAATGCATTATATCTTGATAAATCAGTATCAGCACTTTTAACCACAAGCCAATTTGGAAACGGTCCTAATCCACACATTATTGTCGGCATATATGGACTCCAACTTGAAGTGCCTAGAATTTGCCTCCCTAATTAGGATTCACTCCATAGTTTCAAAGCAGCTGGTGGCTTCCGTGACCTTTGTGCACTCAGCCTCAGTAGGACTTGCAACTGGTACTGTGTATTCCTTTGTCTCGCTCACAGCCATGAATAAAACTTGATGAACTTTTGTCATCACAAACATCTCAGGAGTTCACATTTCAGCTCAATACTGTGTAATAGCCATTGTGATTTGTCTCCTTGTTGGCCCTGTGTTGGCCCTATACTTGATTATAGCTACTCAAACACTTTCAAAAAGAGTATTTTCAAATTCACCAACAGCTTCTTTTAGTCTTGATCTCACATTTTTTTACCAGCCTGTCAGCCCCTGCAGTTACAGGCTTCTTTGGACTTTTCTCAGACAGAAAATAGTTTCTTCTAAGTAGCAAGGATATACAAACTGATATTAATTGTTGACCCTTTTTGCATTTCCACTCTTTGTATTTCAGAGTTGAAAATGATTGCAGCTGTTAATATTAGAAGTGTTTTTGACCCACAGCGAAGAAAAAGAAAGAAAAAGAAGAAAACCAAAAGTATCACACAATTTTTAGGAGTTAATTGGTCCCTCTGGGTTTTCAGTTTTATGACTGGCATGACCTCTTTCCTGTGCACTCATACCCGCTCAACTGTTCAGCTGGTAATGTAAGTGTCAGCAAAGGATGAAGCAGAGGTCTTGGTCCAGCAGTGTTTCGTAGCAAATGAATGAGTCTGATTTAGAAACAGCATGTCCTCTCAAGTCTGTAAAAGAAGCAGACAAAATAACTCAAATATTGGCTGGCTCATTGAGCTCTGATAGACTGCCACAGACTGCCTGTGTACCCCAAAGGGCAGACAGGTAATGACAGGTGACCTCTTAGCAGCATGGGTTGACAGTAACAGCACAGAGTAGCATTGGTCAGGTATAGAAGATAACCCGATTGCCTCATAAGAATTTGAAACCAGCCTTTTTAGCACAGCCACCAATGGATTCAAATAATCAGGAAATCAAACACATTCGCTTTAGGAGTCATATTTACCTTCCTAGTGATCTAGCAAACAAAAGGAAATTAATAATCTTAAAGCAAAAGAAGTCTTGCGTTGAGTACCTCAGTTACTCTTTCAGGACAAAAACGGTGTTGGATGCAAAGTTAGGGTTAATGAGATCCATACCTTTGTTACCGCATCATCACATCTGTGCATTGTCTCAATGTCATGGGACCAGCCTCCTCTCCCTCCTTGGTCTGATGGGAGCACACCTCTGCTGTGAAGGAGGCAGGTCTTTAGCAGTTAGACAATGTTTGTTTTTCTTTTTCTTTTTTTTT
>NW_008823591.1:0-2021 GCF_000699105.1 Pygoscelis adeliae | reverse complement strand
CTAACAAAATTCTTAAGAGTATTCAGATGTTTCAGAGGTAACCAACATATTGCTGAAAGCTTTGATCTTGCCAAGATGTCAAATGACATTAAGGTCTCTTAACTATTAAAACACAAGTACCTGGAGGAACATGTCCAAGTCCTTTTAGTTTTCGATTAATAAAGTTTGCTAGGGCGTGTGAGGATTAATCTCAGTCCTGATGTAGTTTTCCACAGTTTCCTTAAAGAGGTATTTCTCAGTTATAATTATGTACTAAGTACCAGCATATTAATGTTCAGTGAACTGACAATCAGTAAGTGGCAAGAGTGGAATTTGTATCCAGGTTTATTACTTCTTGTTCAATAAAAATCAGTTATTCTTCAATTATGACTTGTTTTTGGATAGAGGAATACATGCATGTTAAGAACTTTAGCAGAACTTGAAACAGAATGAGTTCACAGGCTGATTAGGGTATTGATTTCCAGACTCCAGAGAGACAAAAATCAGTAACTTTTCTACTCCTGGCAGGGTTACCAAAGTGGTACTCAAAACTTTGATAGATCTTGCTATTATAGAGGTAGATTTTCAAAGGTTCTTAACTCAGCTTCTAATTTAGCGCTTGCTATTTTAAGCCTGCAGTATGCCCAGGCAAACTAAGCTAATAGTGGGTGTGACAGCTTCCACAAGACCTGTTCTTTTGAGAAGAGACAGGCAATTTTGACACTAACTTCTCCCTTTTGCACTTATTCTTTTTGGACAACCTTTTAATTAAAATCTTCGGAGCGTTCAAGGAGGCACTGATCTCATTTGGCACTTCTCATTTAGAACTTCCCTGTTGTGGGTCGCTGTGGTGTATTTCAACCTCAGACTCAGATCAGCATCTAACAAGTTCCCATCTCTGCAGTTTCTTCAGGTGTCTTGGACTGGCTGCCCTGGGAGTTCTGGAACACACATTCTGACATGAAACACATCTCTTTGAAACATATCTGGTTCTATTTAGTATGGTAGTGGGAAATAGTATCTATGCTGCTACTTTTTACATCATGATTTTTGGATTTTTTTTTTTTTTTATGCTCCTTCTGGCTTCTTTTGTGCTGTGCAGTTTAACAGCATCTGCAAGCAGAGGAGAAAGCATGCAGCTGCTTTCACAGAGTCTGTCTAAATGTTGAAGAGAATTATACCTGGGTGACTATGAGGACAGTTCAGTAGCAGTAGTCTCACCTCAGTGTCAGTCTTTTTTTGTAATGAAGCAATTCGAGTTTATCTTTGGAAACTTTGGCTTCACATGCAATGTTATAAAGAACATTCGGCTAGAGAAGCCAAATTGAGCATCTTTACACCAGGCCTCCCAACACTTCTGACTGCAGAAGTGCAATACATAACACACACAATTTGTCTCAGGGTCGAGAAGACTTTGTAGGACTTGGGTGTACATGGTAACTGAGAATTTTTCCACGAAAATGTAAAAATATGTGTTGTATGTATCCATGTTCTACAATGGTGCAAGGCATGTTTAAGGTTCTTTTTCAGGAAACTGATTGCTTCTGTGATTTACTGTTTGATAAATTAGAAGTTTGGCTTTGCTGCAGCCACCGTTTTTTCATATGTGCTATCTTAAGCTAATATTATATTCCCTGGAACATTAGATTCTGAGTACAGGATATAATTACAAAGAAATTCGTTTGGATTTAACAAGTTACTGTCAATACACTTTCTGTTGCTCTTTAGAGAAAGGGGAAAAAAAAGCAATGTATTCACAGTTACAGTTCTAAAATTCAGATGAATTAATACAGTTTTACAAGTTTAACTAAGAAGAACATCTGTGATTCTTGGGTGAATGCTGATTTTTCTACTAAGAGAATTTTCTGGATAAGAACAGAAAGTACTCAAAGGTCATATGGATTAAGTCTCAGGAATCTAAACTAAGAAACTTACATTTGACTTTGTTAATCACAGCACCAAGGAGTTTTCTTTATGACAATCCACTTACTGGTTGTTTATAGATTGCAGATTATGGTACGGTGTACTAAATATGCCACTTG
>NW_008823590.1:0-1981 GCF_000699105.1 Pygoscelis adeliae | reverse complement strand
GGAAAAAAAACCCACCAACAAACCTGTAGCATCTTTCTTGGTGGTTCTGCAGGTCCTTTTGCCAGTCTACAGGGTGGATGATGTGGCACAGGCTAGGACAGGCTTCGTGTTGAGCTGTTCAGTCGCATCTCTCTACTGTTCTTAACTTTGCTCAAATACACCTAATTGGTTGCAAAGGCATTATTGTTTCTTGCACAAATTGCTCTAATTTGAACCAATTAGAATATAATTACACTATTTTATGCTTAGTTAGACTCCCAAGTAGCTTCTTCAGACTAAGGTTATCTCTGTGGCTCTGTATTTTGAGATCTCTCTTGGCTCTACTGGAAGACTCAGGTAAAATAAGAGGCCCTCTAAACTCGAAGTGCTGCTACTTTTAAGTTCATTAAATTACTGTTCAGGAACTCTGGTATTCCATAGTTCATTTCTTCCAGAACATTGGAACGAGAACCATATGGTGGCGATTCACTTCACTTGCATTTCTCAGGTTGCTCTGTTATTTCCTTCATAAAATGTTCAATCTCTGTTAAGGCCACACTGTGAATTCTTGTAAGAAGTGCCCTTGGAATAGAAATTTCCTCATTATCCCTTATGATAGAGGCTAGTGCCAAAAAATCATTTAATTTCACTACTGTCTCATCATTTTTAATTCCTTACAGATCCCTAATCCAAAAAGGGCTTGGAATTGCTCACGCGTTCACCTTACTATTAAAGCATTTAGATACTTCCATGCATACAGAAATCTCAAACCCATAATTTGATGCTGACTTATATTAATGGTTGCGAGCTAACTATGGACTACTTTCTTATATTTTTAAAGGTATTTTTTTCTGTGTGAAGAATTCTGAAAAAGGAAGTAATTTAAAAAATATTTTGGCCGTGAAAAATGAGGGGAAAAGAACAAAATATTTACGTGCCTATGAAATATTGGGGTTTAATCACTTCTCCATGGTAATTCCAGTGGAATTATATCAACAATTCATTTGCCCCAGTGCCATCAGTCTGGATTTGTGCGGCTTTGATGTTAGATACAGATGTAACCTGTGAAGTCACTTACTAGTAAGACCGTTTTCATCAGTTTACTCATAAAAATGACATACTTCATCATCTTCATATTAGTCATTTACTCAAAAAAGGCTTACTAAGACTATATATTCAATGTGCTGAATTAAGTGGAAGATTCTGAAATTTTTTTGATGGTAGCTAAACTCAGACACTTGATGTACTTTGGACTACTGTGTAGTGATCAGGTGTATAAAGAAAAAGAATTATACTACTATATTTCTTAATGAATATTGAGTAGATATTTGAGATTATTTTCAGTATATATCACTGCTATTGTAGTAATTTTGCGGGGAAGAGCGCAACAGTGAGTAAAACTATTCCTGGTGGTACATTAATCTTAAACAGCTTTGTTGTCTGTATTGTGGCAAGCTGAGAAAGAGCTTAAAGGTATGATATACTTATGTAATGTTTTTATTAGCTAACCACTGATATCTCACCTTTCTATGTATTTTTTTTAAGGTGCAGGACAAATACTTGGTTGTATTTTCATCCTGTGTCATTCAGGAGTGACGTCTGCAGTGATGAACAGTCCATCTGGCTTTAGGACTAGGAGTTCCTAGTTTTCCCCTGAAACTACACATATAATAAACCAAGCAACAACCTACATTGTTATGCTACAGAGTATAAAAAGAAGTTATTTACTAAAAAAAATTAGTGTGGCTGCTTTAGGAGAAGCAATAAAGATTTTTCAGTTAATAGATGTGTTCACCTAAATTTAAAAAGAAAAATTGAAGAAATCAAATCCAGACATAATGTCATCCAACAGATCAAGATCCTAGACTTTTACCAGTGTTGCAGCACAAGAACATCGTAAAAAAGAATAACGAGGATGTATCTTTCAGAAATAAGACATCTAGATAGCTTATTTATTCAATACAAACAACAGTATAAACATCGTAGTTATTGCAGAACTTCT
>NW_008823589.1:0-1921 GCF_000699105.1 Pygoscelis adeliae | reverse complement strand
CCCCCTCCCCATCTTTCTTCACTTATTAGGTATTCAATCAAACTGTTGGATTTGAGCAATCCTTCAGAGCGGTTGTAAAATTTTGTGTTGTAATACTCTCAAGCATAGTCCATGAAGTGCAAGGTGTAGCACCAAGAGCTGAAGTTATAGTTACACCACAGCTAAGTATTCTACCAGAAGTTACATGCTAGACCGTCAGGAACCTTTCTACACAGAGCTATCAGTAATGTGTAAAATGCCCCGAGTTCAGGGCAAAATCTTTTATCTAACTCATTTAGAGTCAAGTTCATTTAATCGAAGAGATCTTTAAAAGGTCCTGTGATTCTTTAAGTTATTCTACTGTTTGACCTTAGTTATGTCAGTAGTTCAAATTATGGCCAAGCTTCTGGATGCCGTATTAACAACTCTCTACAAAACTATGATTAGTACTGTGCAAGCAGAAGGAAGACTTGCAGCTCTGGTAAGCCTGAGAGGAGAGGCTCTTTTAGTTCAGCAAGCTATAAGTATGTGTACTTTTACAGGAAAGTACTTTGTATTCTCAAAACACTTTATGCAACCTGTCACCTTCCTAAGAGACAATATTAGTGCCATTAAAGCAGCCAATATTAGGGGAAATACTGATTCTGGTTTTGACTTTTAAACCAAAGCAACAAATGACAGTTGAAAGAGTCCTGCTTCCCTGCTCTGCTGGTATACAGGACTTTTTCATATTGATTTTGGCTACCAGAAATTGGACCTGCTAATTCACTGTTATATCCCTGGATTTGGCCAACAGCTGGCTGCCAAAACTAAGTTCTGTCATTCTGTCTTCATGGGCTTCCTGACTTGACATTTTTTTCCTCGTGTTTCAGATGTGATTTTTTTTTTATAGTCGTAAATGAGTGTTTGCCGTAATCAAAACATGACTTGTATTTCTGATGGGACTTAAATACATACATGAAATCTAAAACAATTGTTACTGACAACCCACAGACATATCAGAAAGACAAGACTGGGAAGCATTCCAGAAACATCCCCACGAAGTAGACAGAAAATAGACATTAACAGGATGAACAAGGTACACACATTTGCTATAGAGAGGACAAACTTGTCAGAATATTTTGACTTTCCTTTTGAAGCCAGTTATTAAGCCACTAAGGTATCAGACTTCACCCCCTAAACTAGCTAATTCAAAACCAGTCATCAAGAAGTATGTTTAAATAGGAAGCGTGTTTGCATTGTCTTCAGTTTTGTTATTAAAAAGAACTAAGGATGGGAAACATTTCTTATCTTGCATATGTCTTGGCCTTAAACTGCTTCTACGCATCACACTAAGTCAAAATAACTATCTGAAATTCTAAGCATCATACACTGAAGAAGTAATCCAGAATTCTCATTTTGGAAAAAAAACCCAACCCTAACAGCAACAAAAAAAACCAAACCCCACACTTTTCTCATGTTTTCTTGTTAACACATAATAGTTGTTGTGTTGCTGAAAACATGTGATCAGTTGTTAGTGACGCTATTGGAGAATACTCTTAAGGTAAAATTGTGCTAGGTGTTCATTAAAAATATTTGTCCCTTCCTGCACTGAAAAACATACTCAGCGTGCTTATCAAATCTAGGGCCAAATTATGACATATTTTATGCAATGTAAATATTTAATGTGATCACTGGTGCCATTTATGCATATGGAATTACATCTACATGAATTCTGAAGTATATCTTTAGGAGTCCATTATATTGTTAAGGTTCTAATACAGTGAAATTTCAGCTTAAAATTAAGACCAATTGGATTACTATAGACTGGAAAATGCTTGTAAAGTCAATACTATCATGTCACATTGTAGGACATGCACCACCCTTAATAAAGTTCCAATGTTTTAAGATTTAAATAGATTCTAATTAATTACTAGGGAAAATAGCTTGCTTTGTTTTTTTT
>NW_008823588.1:0-1958 GCF_000699105.1 Pygoscelis adeliae | reverse complement strand
CTCCGTCATCCGTACGCTGATGGCCAGGGCCCTGGGCCTCCAGGACTGTGAACTGGGCAGTGACAGGCAGCGCATGCTGCAGACAAAGCTCCGAGGGACAATCGAAGAGAGCAGCTTTTGCCTCCTCAATGACATTTTCCTTGTCGAGGTGAGAGCGAGAGGCCTCTCTGGCCCTGGAGAAGGCCTTCTCACGAGCTTTTCTGGGTCTGACATCGGGTGGGCACGCTGCTGGGAGTGCCTTAGCTCGGGGGTGGGAATCGCAAGGGTCCTAGCAGACTTTTCCCATTCCTGGGCCCGAGGGGCTGAGGATGGTGCGATCACGTCCCGCGCTGCATCTGGCAGTGTCCGGTGCCTTGTTCAGCACCCTGGAAGTGGCATTGGAGAGAGGCTGGTGCTGACCTCGTGCTGAGGTCACTGCCGTGTGAGTGGTCTGCTCCAGTCAGCCCAAGATTCCCACAGCCAGAGAACCAGCTCTTCAGCCCACCCCCAAGCCCCAGCTCTGCCAGAGACCCTCAGCAGAGGGCCTTCGCTTTCGGCTCCAGGTGAAGTCCCCGCTGTGGCTCCGTGCACCTGTGCTGGGGAGAGGGAAGGTGCTGAGGCCAGCAGAGGCGGTTTGCTCTGTGGTCTTGCTTGGTGGGTAGGTGTGCCTAGCCCCGCAGCGATCTTTCCCCCTGACTCTGCTTTTCTGGCCAGTTTCCCGTTTCGGACAAGGTTCGCGAGATGTGTGAAACTCAAAGAAAAACGGAATTGCACTCGACGTGGGCAAAAGTGCTAGAGAAGGTGAGCATTTCTCCTCCTTCCTCCTGGGTCAGAGAAGGAAAACAAGCCTGCCGGCTGCAGGCTCTGCACCCCAGCAGTGTGAGCGGGTGGGAGGACCACGCATCTGGGTCATCGCCACTCAGGGCCTGAGAAACCCCCCACCTCCTCCCCGCAGCCCCACAAACACACCCAACAGCTTTCCTCCCGCAAGGTGTGCCCTGGAGGAGGAACGATGTCTTCTGCGTTCCCTCGCCCAAGCTCCCTCCTTCTGCAGGGCAAGTGATGTTAGGTGTGACCTTAAAGTCTCCAAGAAATTAGGAGTCAGTAAGCTTCTGAGCAGGGAAGTGGTTGGGGAGAGACATCAGAGCATCCTCTCAAGAGACAGAGGCTAAATCTCCTCCCCGGAAGACACTTGAGAATCCACCGCATTCCCCTCAGAACAACCTGTTTTTTCAGACCATTGGAGGAGAAATTGGCATATTTGTCATCGACAATGCCCATTTCATCGACCCTGCCTCCTGGAGTATCATGGCACCCGTGCTCCAAAACGTCTCCCTCTTCATGGTCGTGAGCTTAGCTCCAGGCTACATGAGAACAGAGAGCTTTTACAAAGCCGCAGCAGACCACACAACATCCCAGAAGATCACCTATCTTCATCTGGATGAGCTGAAGCCTTCAGCTGTGGTGCAGAAAGTCTGCCAGGACCTTGGAGTGGTCAGCATCTCCAGGGATCTAGCGAGGTAAGTGCGAAGCAGGGGAGCTCTTCCTGAGGGCTTGAACCTATGCAGACCATGGAAGGGAATCAGCTCCCCAGGAAAGGGAGCGCAGGGCCGCTAGAAGCATCACTGACCCTAGCAAGTACCGGACGTGGGTTGCTTTTATGCCTCGCCCTGGCAGGTGGGAGCTGAGAGTGGGCAAGTCCCTAGGCACAGAGCGTGGGAGGCGACAGCCCTTCGCTGTTGCACAGGGAGGAAGGGAGGAAGAAGAGTCCCAAGCCCAAGCGTGGCTGGGGTGTGAAAAGGCCTTGGTCTAGGTGGCCAGGCTGTGGGGGAGATTCCCCGGGGCAGAGGTCCGCCCTGCTGCCAGAGAGGATCTAGGCCCCTGAGGAGAGGAAAGGCAGGGCTTGCTGCTCTGTGCTTTGGGCATTGTCCGCAATTCTTCTCCAATGGACTTCCGTGAAGGCCGGAGGTTCAGGGGGG
>NW_008823587.1:0-1986 GCF_000699105.1 Pygoscelis adeliae | reverse complement strand
GTTTCTATGCTCTAGAGTTATGGAACTCTTTTTTTTCTTTTTCTTAGCCTTATTCCCTTAGTTGTACGCCTCCAGTGCTGTCCGAAATGGTGTGCCCTGGGCAGGAAACTGCATGGCATCTCAGCAGAACCTAGATATCCGAGTATAAACAGCT
Source organism: Pygoscelis adeliae (assembly GCF_000699105.1). NCBI lineage: Eukaryota > Metazoa > Chordata > Aves > Sphenisciformes > Spheniscidae > Pygoscelis > Pygoscelis adeliae. Next base: position 1,832 of record NW_008823587.1, on the reverse strand, counting down.
GAATTTCAACCCAAATGAACATAGTCAAAACAGTTTGGTACGCAGGCTCAGGTAACCAAATGCAGGTGTCTACTTCTGAGTTCTCTAGGTGCAACTAGCAATATTGCCCATCAATATTGATGGCACTGATAGTATCCTCTTTATTGTGGCAGAAGTTGTCTAATGCTATTTGTCTACTGTCTATTCATCGGCACCAGCTATCTAATGTTATTTGGGATGCTCTAACGTCTCCTGCCTGGCGTTCAGGAGGTGTACTCATCCAAAAGGAGTTGACCTCCAGGGGGGTCTTTGCTGTACGTTACGACTCCAGGTGGGTATCTCAGTTGAGGGATGAAGCAGGAAGAGAGGGGGAAGCATGACATAGCATTTTCCTCAGTACTTATTTTGTATGTAGCTAAACATCCAAGCCAATATTTCTCAGGATACAGAGTCTGAGCCATACATTTTTGGCTTTGTGATGCTAGTTACAGCTGTTTGAATAATTTGACCAGAAAGTGAAAAAGAACAGGAGCAGTAGGTCAGAGCTTCAAGAAATTTCGGTACAGTCAGCAAGACTCCAGGCAGAGAGATTACACAGAAACAGAAAAGTATCATAAACCTCTTAGAAATAGAGCCACACTAAATAATATATTTTAGCAATGACCAAAAATGAAATAGAAGTAACAATCATTTGAATAAAGGCAAGCTGCTATGCTATTTTATGAAGTAGCTTATTTTCATTTTCTCATACGTACTTACTTGTAAGAGCTGATTAATATTGTTTTAATTGTAGAACTATACTTACCTCCTCTATGTGTTGTCTTCTGTTGTTCTAAGTTGATCAACAAACAAAACAAAAAAAGGAAGGGAAAAAAACCATTACTGGCTGGCCAGATGGTTTAATTTAGGTTGAAAATTACGAGAAGAGCTTTTAAATTATTTCATTGTCCTCAATTACTAAAGCTCCAACAAGTTATTGGAAAATGGATCACTTTTGAATTTATAATCAAACATGAAAACAGGTCATAAAAATGTTTGTTAAAGGGAACAGACACATCCAGAAGTACTTCGTATAAAAATCTACATGTCATTTGCTCTTCTGGGGATGTAAATAGCATGCACCCTAGAAGTACTAAAAGGAACAGAAAAACTCTGTTCTTACCTAGTTCTGTCTTCAAGCGTTCTTTTTCTGAAAGAAATGATACATGATTATTAACGTATAAGTTTCAGTATCAGATTTAAAAAGTTTAATTACAATGTTTTCTTGAATACTTTTACTCTCTTTTTCTTCAATAATATTGAAGAAATAGACCACCCATGATCAACTTAATCTATTTGATGAGGTAAGGAAGGTTGAGTTACACAGAGAATTACGATGTCAAATAAACAAACAGGTAAATTAGCACACAAATTTGGAGGAGACCGTAACTGGCTAGAGAGATTAGATGATCTTCATCTGACCTCTCTTGGGTATCTACAAGGTGAATATCTCTTATCTCATCTAGTTGCTTTTCAGGTCCCTTATAGTCAACGTAGGAAGTCCACACACACTCCTTGTCGTCCCCGTCCCCCGCCTCCCCCAGTCTTCTTCTCAATAATAGCTTTCTCAAACAGTGTGAATCGCGTCTCTTCTCTGAATGTTCCTGTTTCTCTTAGCTGACTACAAAGACAAGACCCTCAGGAAGACCCTTAGGCTTCTCTTAGTTTAGAAACGTAAATAAAGTGAATCTCACTGGTAAGTTGAAAGGCCAAAATGAGATAACTGAGCTCCTCTAGTCTATGTCTTGTTTACTGTTACCATTATTTGACAAGAAATACATGCTGACGACACACAGCATTTGCAGAAATTGCAG
>NW_008823586.1:0-1999 GCF_000699105.1 Pygoscelis adeliae | reverse complement strand
AAACTTGCTGAGGGTGCACTCACTCACACAACCTATGTCATTAATGGGGATGTTAAAGTGTTATTTCCAATATCAGTTGATATGAATTGATAATAGCTGATATCAATCGATAGTAGCTGAAAACCTCTGGAAACAAAATGATCTTCAAAAACCGCAGTGTGAAGTATCTAGACACACAATCAATCCAACTAAGTTTTATGACCTTCCACTGGGCCATTGCTGCTTCAAAGCACCATAAAGAGCTGACCTGATTTGTTATAGCTGTATATCCAGCAATAATTCCACTAACAGGCTTAACTATTACTAAATAATAATTCCAGTTTTAAATGTCTATCCAGTGCTGTCGAACATTTCCTGAAATGGCCCAAGATAAACCTCGTCCCATTTTCCTTCCACAACTTGGGTTCTGAGACCCTCCCATGGCATTGCTTTTTTTTAAATTAACTTTATCTAAAATTGCAATACTTATGAGCCCTGTTCATGCACTAATATCCCACATATTCAATATGATATAAATAAAACAGAAAACATATTCTTTTTCATCTCGCATACAAACCCAGACAGGGAATGTACAGGTGCAAAGACACAAGGGATATAGAAAATGAAGATGGAGTGTTCATACAGTTTGTATGCGATAATGTTCTCCAGTAACCATGAAGAGAAGGAAAGTCTCCAAAAGGCAGCTAGAACTAACACACAACGGTATCATTTTATGCTGGAGCTTTCCCCTTGACATTGACTTTATAGGAAGCCTTCAGTGACCAGGTTCCTAACTACACACAGCACATTTAAACAGCTGTGACTATCCCCTTGGAAAACAGCAACACTCCATACTGTTCACCAGGAGACACACTGGGCAAGAGCAATGACTGCCCCCATCCTGTAAAGCTGGGTTTTCTTTGTAAGCATGACTGAAAAAAACCTAAAAAAAAATCAGTAGAGCTAACGGAATGAGGAGTGTTTTGAAAACAGTGATAGGGGTGCACGGATTCAGGAAGGTGTTTGTACATCTCTGGGAAAACAGGTTGGGTAGAGAAAGATGCTCAGATCTAGACAGGAATGTGACTTTCCAGGCACCATGTGTCTATAACGTCTATCGACACTCCAAATTTTACATGAATAGGGCCTTCCTCTTACCGTGCTAAAGTCCTTGGGATGATCCAAGCGAATGCCAAAAGCACAGAATCGGTTTGCCATCTGGATGCTATGAATCCTGTCTCTGACAAAGCTCCAGTGCCAAGTTAGACTCACACGGTGAGGATGCAACTTAATGTCTGTACTCCTCTGGCAAACAGAATGATGGAAAGACTGTGCAGGAGAGCTCCTTTGATTTCTCTTCTGCACCTCTGTGAGTTTCTCTGTGGAGAGCATATTGTCTCACAAAAACAGTTCCACTGAAAACATTACAGGGTACCTAGCCATGTAAGGCTACCTGAAGGTACCTACCTTCGCCTTCAGCTGTAGTCTGAGCTCCCTATCATGAATAGTATATTTCCTCCAGCTTGTTTCATCTGGACATAGGTCATTATGAATAGGAAGATACAGAGGAGTAACTAAAGCTTCCTTGTTTTAAGAAGGATTCAGTGTTTTTACCGAGTAACTTCCATGCTATAAACAAGTGCTCTTGATCCAAAAAATCCACATAGCAGTAGCCAGTCCATTTCCACTGTTGTCAATCATCTGGTCTCTCTGTTGTCACACTCAGCATGCCCGACGACATGTTAGCTGCAGCATCCCTCTGTGCTTTTTATAAATAAAAGTAAAGTACCCCAGCAGAACTGAAACACAGCTACGTAATTTATCATCCATTTCCAGAGGAGAGAACAGAAAACTCTTGCAGGATGGGAAATGAATGGTGCTTAAGGCACTGTATGACTTTCTGCTACTTAGCCAATGCATAAGCAATGCCAATACACTGGCAGTGGTAAGCTAAATAAAGTAGTGAAAATATATGATTCAGATGATAATCCTTTTCCCTTCCCTTCCCTTTTTCCTCTCC
>NW_008823585.1:0-1997 GCF_000699105.1 Pygoscelis adeliae | reverse complement strand
AGCAGTAATAGATGACTGACCACTATTAAAGGTCTTCGAGAAGCATAAGAGATGAGACTGAGACGTATGCTACTGTAGCGCTTATATTCTGTGCTGAATCATTCATTAACTAGTGAACTTGTCTCACTACTGGGCTAATATTTCAAATTCAAACAGTACTTGCAAAGTCCAGAAATAGTAAAACTTAAATTCAGACATCACTATCAGTGAAACAAAGTTAAATGCAACTTTAACTGCTTTTTAATAGCATGGCTTGTATGAAAAGAAGAAGACTTCTAGGAAGCAGCGGAAGGAGCGTAAGAACAGGATGAAGAAAGTCAGGGGCACAGCCAAGGCAAATGTTGGTGCTGGCAAGAAGGTAGGATGAGAATATCTGTAAGCTGGAGTGAGCGTGTTGCCTTTGAAATGTTGATTAGAAATTCTTCAACAGAATAACATTGTTTTTCTTCCATTTTTTTCACCTGTTCTACTGGATACAGAAGGTAATCTGTGTGGTGTTGTATAGCTTCTTACCAGCTCAGTAGCTTAGTTTTGCTTCTCACTGCTGCAAGCTTAGCTGGTAGAATGTGAAATAATGCTTCTTAAATGATTGTTTCCTACATGTCACTTGAACCAAAGTTAAACTTTTGTAAGTCTAACAGTATGGCTCTAATCTTGTAACTCAGCCTTGCAATATGCAAATTAGACATTATTAACACTTGTTACTCAGACTACCTGAATACCTAATGCTTACTCCACCAAGTTGCTGTTATTTATGGTGTTATTTATGTGTGGTGGTATAGGCAGTAAGGACAGTGTGCAAATAGAAATAAGGCAGAATGCCTGCTTTATCCTGGTTTTAAGTGACTGATTCCCAAGACAGTAGGTTGGTTTTTTTTACCCCTGGTGGGAGCTTCCTATGCTGTGGCTGGAACTTGATACCAGCTTGCCAGGTGTGCAGCTTGGAGGGAGACAGAGTTCCTCTGTCATTAAACAAAAAAACCCCACCAAAACTGAGGAATAGCCTGGGTGTGAAGACAGTCATCTTCCTTAGCAGCTTTTTTGCCCCTGAAAAACGCTGAGTAAGCTGTGTAGCGAAGTGGGTGTTTTCCAGGTGTTACAACAAGGGAAGACAGGGCGATGGGTTTTGACACTTAGCTCTGTAGCTGCTGGAGTGCTTTGACAACTTGGAACTTTAGTAATCTTCGCTTCTGCTTTTTTTTCCTACTTTCTTGGAATTCTCCATCAGAAATGAAGTATCTAGCAGGTACTGAAAACGAGCATGGGTGTGGTGACTGAATTATACATCACTGAAACACGTGCCCATCCTTTTAGTTGAAGCGCTGTACTGCCTTGCATGCGTGCATGTTTGTTTTAAGCTTGGTTCTGTCCTGTAAGGGTTCAGGTCACTACATGATGAACTTTATTCTGTGTGACTTAGAAATAAAATTTGGCTAATAGCGAACAAGACTTTTGAAACCAGTGAAACAACATTAAGGAATTCCAAATGAGAAGAAATCAAAGAAACTCAATGCTCTTGATTTGAGGCATTGGTTCAAAACACCCGAGGTTCTGATTCAAAGCAGTACAGTGCAATCGCGTGTGTAACCTGACCTTTGTGTGAAAGTAGCTGTGCATCTTTATGAAAACTAAGTCACATCACAGCTTTGTGCATTTGAGACGGTGGTTGGAAACGACGCAGTTGTCAGCATTAAACTGTATTTAACTGTTGCCCTGCAGTATTCCAAGTTAAGACACAAACCGCAGTGATTCCTCTGTGAAATTAGATTCTTCACTTACTGTATAAATGCAGTTCTTGTTACCATTGGATGGAAATAAACCAGTGTTGCTGCGAAGTACTAGATAAGATTTGGAGCCCTTTTCCTTTCTGCTTTAATGCTGTTCTAATAAGTCCTACAATTGTTTACAGTATAACAGCACAAATTATCATTTGGTATAGTAGTAACACTAACGTACGCCCTCTTGTGAATGTCAAGGGAGTCATTTAGTGTTGCACT
>NW_008823584.1:0-2003 GCF_000699105.1 Pygoscelis adeliae | reverse complement strand
TTAACTGTAGTTTAGCCAGCTAAGGGAAGAAATTAGAAGTATTGACAAGTTTAGAGAAAGTTATTTTAGGAGAATTCGAAGGAGACGATCCTTTATTTCTGTGGTCAGTCTCTCAAACCATGAGAGGTCCCAGTCAAAACTGGAAGAAGATGGAAGCTTCTCCAGAGCAGAGATGAGGCACGAGGCTATTTCAGGTATTCAAGAAACGCTTGACCTCCCTGGAGTGGTGGGAATGAAAGCTGACTTCAGTGGTGGCATTTTGGATAGATGGGAGGGCAGGGCTGCTAGTATATGGTGGATATTTAATGTGACCAAAGCAAGGGAGATTTTTACACCCAAGTGGAGAGAACACTGCCCCTTAGAGTACCGGAGGATGAAATAACCAGTCAAGTCAGGTGGCTCCTTCTCTCCAGTGGTTTTTCAGAGGATGTCTCTTAGCTTCCCTTATTATACGATGTGTACATGATGTCTACTGAAGCAATTTCTAGAGAGTAATGCCCAACAGTGGATGTCTGTCTTGGTCTCTAGTGGTACTTACGTGCTTCCTCTTGATCACAGAAAAGAAGGGATGAGACGAGGACAGTGCCATCTTGCTGACAGAGCAAGGTGAAAGCTGCTGAATCCACTGAGTGGTTCTGTCAGAGCGTTGTCTTAACTGGCATGGGAAGGAGCTGAAGTTTTGGTCTGCTCTGATGGACAAGACGTTTTATATTTTTTGCTTTGATTTCCTGACAGTATGGCACATCATACACCAGGAAGGTGGTTAAATGCAAATGGGTTCTGCCTTACACGGAAGGGAGGAAAATAAAGATGCATTCCCTGCTCTGATATTGGTGATTTAATTAGAGGCAGTATTTGTCAAAATATCTCTCTGCTCCAGTTGCTGTTGCTACGGATTTAAACCAAATATACCCTTTTCTCCGAGAAGATACAATTTGAGAGGGGGGAAAAAAAGAGAATCTTTAAAAAATATTTATAAATAAATAAAACAATTCACTGATTTTTTTCTTCTTCTGTTTTACTTCTCATGAGCAAAGGGAACCAGCAGCATCTATTTTTGTGTGGTTTGTGCCCTTGAAACTCTATGGATCCTGCTCACAAAGATGTCTGCAGCCACAATCGGGAACAGTTCAGGTCTTAAATGCCATTGTTGGTTGGGTTTTATATGTAGAAGGCTTTGAAGTTTCCCCTGGAGAACAGATTGAGTACCTGTGGGTGACTGCACAGGTTTCTTACGTGGTTATAGGATTAGACAAGGGCAATGGGACTGCAGACTGTCAGAGCGCTTGGGGAGAGATGAAAACCCTATGAATATTTGCAGCTTCAGATGAGTTGGTACTTCTCTCACAAAACTTTTCTTCGAGCAGTGCATAGCCATGGTGTAGCCCCTGTCTACTTGGAGATGTGACACTTGTTTCTACAGCAGCTTCTACCTGATCGTCACCCAGCTATCAGCACTATTTAGCTTGGGGACAGCCTTAGCTGGATATGGTTTCCGTGTCCTTGATACCTCAGCTTCTGTGTACTCCTCCAGCTTCTCCTTGAAGCCTGCAGACTTTCAGCATCCACAACATCTACTACCACTGTGTGGTGAGATACTTCCTATTGCTAGTGCTGCACCTGGCTCCGTGGCTTCACTTGAGCTTCGTTCCAGTTCTTGGCTTTGAGGAAACAGTGAGACAGCTGTTCCCTTTTCGACCTCTTTGTGACAACATTCTTGATGTTGTAGACTTCTTTCATGACCCTTTTAAGTTGTCTCTTTTCCAGGCTAAAGTCCTGAACTATTCAGTCGTTCCTTGTACAGAAGCTGCCCCATATTGGGGATATCTGTAAATGCGCAAATAATTCAGCGCACTTGGCTTTCTGAAAAGCTATCAATAATATATTTTCCCTTTTGCTTGGAAACTAGGCTTGGTTTCTGTCATTTGTCATGGGGGTAAGAGGAGAGGTCCTCCTGTGGGTTAATAAGTTGTTATAGATAGGAAAGAAAGGGTGACAGTAAA
>NW_008823583.1:0-2017 GCF_000699105.1 Pygoscelis adeliae | reverse complement strand
CCCGCTGTGCCAGGCCCTCCCGGCAGGTCTCAGTGTACAGGCGGCGCTCATCACACATTTACCCCGAGCAAAAGCACCCATGGTCTTAAAAAAAAGGAGCTTTTTATTTACATTTTTCAGTTCTTTACATTTGGTGGTTTAAAACCCAGGACAAAAATACTCCCCAGAAGCCGTGGTAAACATGTAAAACTGCTCGTTTACATTTTAAAACCCAGTAATAAACCGCGTAGAAGTCTTAGGTTGTACAGAGCCATCACAAATACTGTTGTATAAAACCCCAAAATCTGTAAAGAGAACCACGGGAATAAAGAATTACAGCCACGAGTATTGGTACAAGAAAGGGCACAAGTTTTGAGGGTTTTACCCCACGAGTCTCTCCTGGGGAGGAGGGATGGGACATTCCTGTTGCAGATAGTTGGAAATATTTTAAAATACAGAATAAACAAATGGACCCCAGAACACCCTTTATCTCCTCTCTTGTGCTGGCTCAACAGGAAAACTTCCTAGCAGAAAATAGTTACTTTTACAAAACTACTGAAAGTTCAGTGGAAAGCTGAAAAAGAATCACCGTCCAACAAGAAGAAGAGCCTTCGCGTCCCCCGTCTCCCCGTTCCCCATCTCCTGCAGGCAACAGGACAACAGGTGCCAAAGCGGAGTTTAGTAGGACACAAACAACACTGAAAAAGCCAAAAACATGGAAGCGGCACATGTGGAGAGCGGGACAAGAACAAAGCCATGAAGGACAAAAAAGAAGCAGCAGGGAAAAAAAGAAAACGGACAGAAGATCTTTTTGGTATTTTCCATTGAATACTGAGTTTGGAAACAATTAGCTCACAAGCTTCACTCGCGCCCCACCACTTCCCCTCCCCATTTCAAAGAAAACCACAAAACGATCGCTTAAAAAATTTGAGCCAGGAATTTGAATGAATTCCTGTGCGCTGAAGTTTTTTACCCAGAGCTGGGTTTGGAAAAATGGGTTTTTTTTCCCCTTTATTCCAGAGTTCAGAAAGAGGAGAGAGGGATGACCCGGGGCCTACAGGAGCTCCCCAGGACTTAAAGGGGTTGAAGCCAGAGAGGCTGCAGAGACAGCGGCGAGGCAGAGGACAGAGGGATTGTCCACTCGCCCTCTCCAGAGGGGACCATACTCACACCCAAACATTGGTTTTAGCTCCATCGTGCTCACGCAAAGTACTCGTATACCCCGAGGACCTCGCTGCCACAGCACCGAGGCCACAACTGCGGGTAGGTTTAAGGAGAGCTGGACTAACTCCTCCATCCTGCAGTCCTGGACCGTTTCAAAGGGGTCTGTGAAACACGAACAAAGGCTCTTTGCGCCAGGCTTCGATTCCCTGCCGCAGCGCTGGGGGACAGGCAAGGCTGGGCAGGAACGTTGAAAACCACAGCGCTTTGCCAGTTATTTCTGTCCGCTTGCACAACAGCGAGGTTGCTCAGAGACAAACTTAGGGTGATAACCTGCTGCATCCCGGCCAGAGCCGCCTCGCAGGTCTGAGCGAGGCCTCTTCTCTGCCCGAGCTGTGCGTGCCCAGCCCTAGCATCCAAAAAAACAAGGACCACCGTGAGGTCTAGCTCCGACTCCTTCCTGCTCCCCCCACAGCAGCCAGCGGAGATGGACACTCCTCACCAGCGAAGAAGAGTGTGCCCACTTGCTCCTTGCTTTGCAAAGGGGTCTCCATGTACAGCAAGAGGTGCTGAAGGACCAGTTTGTAGCAAATATAATTTGGGAGAGCAAGCTCAGGTGCACGGGAGCACTGCAGAGACGCAGGGCACAACACAGGAGCTGTGTGAGATACAGCTGGCCTCTCATCTCCACAGTCTCCACCCTGAACGGTGCACTCCCAACCATAAAGGTTAAACGAGGAGGACAGACACTGGCTGGGGGTCTAGAAGGGCATCCCAGTGGCTCTGGCCACAGTAACCAAACAGCATTCAAGTTTTCCAGCCAAGGAACACGTGAAGAAGGATCCTCATGTCCGAGACACAGATCACACCTCAGGCT
>NW_008823582.1:0-1954 GCF_000699105.1 Pygoscelis adeliae | reverse complement strand
GAAGTTCTCTTCACTATTACCAAATTATTTAGGCAGCATCTGGTAGCGAAATATAATCTACTATTCGGTGTCATATACAGACATAAGAGGGAGGTAAACCAGATTTGAAATCTGCTGATCAGGACATTTTCTGTACAGGGAGCACTTGAGCTCTATTCCCTGCTCTCGTTAGTATTATTAGCTTACCAAGGCCATACCCAGGAGCCTGGTTATGCATATAGCCTGGGAATGCCCCTGGGGTTAGAGTATTCCTCTGAGACTAAGGCAAGTGCAAAACCTTTTTCCGTATTACAAGGAAACTTGGCCTTTGCCTGTGGCGATAGTTGTCATCTCTGAACGATGGGAAATAGGAGGAGGCATTGGATACAAAGGAAGTCCTCAGTTTATTCCTCCTGCTCCGTTCTGCGAATGCTCCTAAGCTCTCTGAGAATCTAATCATTGCTTCTTAATCCCTTACTAAAAAGAAATTAGTATGTGTGAACTCAAAATGAAATATTGGATAGTCTGTAGAAGGCCCAGTTTTACACGAGATGTGTATGTGCGTGTGTTTCTATAAGAACTCGTTCTCTTAATTTTTTTAGGGGTGGGGGGTTAATAAGTATGGAAATTAATGGAAATCCATTCAGACCTAGTTGTGAGACTAATTTTGTGCAGTGGAATAATAATTCACTGCTTGAATAGATGGAAAGAAACAGGTGATTTCTGAGCCTACTTGTATCTTTCAGTGACATTGTATTTTGGGGAAATAAATTTGAAGGGAAGCCAATGAGAGTTGCTACGCTGCACAAAGGTTTCTTTTGACTGATCAGAAAGTTATCCCCAAAAATGATACTGTAAGCCTAAAATCACAGCATCAGCAGATTTGTTTACTTTGTGTATAAGGCACAAGGGAAAGTGATGAAGAAAACAAGGAATATTTAGCCCGTGATGAATGTGGCCAACAAAACTGATAAAGAATGTGAATCTTCTGAATTCTAGGTCAGCTACCTTTATTTGTAGTTCATTTTGGAGCTCTGAGAGCGTTGCACATATTGCACATAATTCTGAAGTGGTGTGGAGTCCTAAACAAATTCCTAATACAATTCATGCTGTTAGGGAGGAGAGAGGTCAGAGGGACGGCACTTCACTGATCCTGAATCTGAACAGTGATCTTGGTAAGAGAAAACATTATGTCAGGGAGTCTCTGTACATCCGAGTCTTGCAAAATGCTTACAGAAAGTTTGCATTTGCATTGTCATAACCCCAGAGCTCGTGTGACGTGATATGATAGGCATCTCCCAAAGTTTTCTAGCCATAAGAGCGGAGAGTTGAAGGCTCCAAGGAGTGCTCTGAAGGTGCCTTTGCCCACGGTCGCATTCTTGTAACCCTGGAATTAAACTGGGTGGAGAAGCTTCTGGACCCAGTTGGCTTTGAAAGGTGGGAAGGACTGGGTGAGCTGACCTTCGGTTCTTGCTATGGAGAAACACATCAAATAATCCAGGACTGACAGTCAGGACACTGAAAGATAACAAGTATGGGTGAATGTAGACAAATAGATATGTAAGTATTTATATATAGTAGTTGCATTTTCAGGTCTGAGTTTCAGATGCCGGATGAGTTTCCGAGCTGGTATATCACCAAGCGGCAATGAAGACGTTCTCCTAGAAGACATTATTTCCATTATCTTCTTGGTCGGAACTAGTCAACCCATAATTATGGAAAATATCCGTAGGATCACAAAGGATGATTAACAAATCTTACTGAAAATTGATTTGGTATAAATTGGTGATGGAAGGGGATGTTATACAGGCTCACCCTTTTAGATTAGAAGATCAGGGTAAAAACCATACTGGGGACAAGATTCTGTTTGTAGAAGGATGAATTGGATGTGTGATTGTTCAGACTTTTCAAAATTTTGACCCTCTCAAAAGCTTTCCAGTGAGGCTTTGTGTCCTTTAAAAATAATTAAAAAAAA
>NW_008823581.1:0-1918 GCF_000699105.1 Pygoscelis adeliae | reverse complement strand
AGGAGTGGGGAGCTTTAACATGCTTCAAGTTGCTACGTAGGAGAAAAGCTCAGCTCTGTTAACTCCCGTCTAACTCTCCTCCTCACAAACCACACTCACAAACGAGTGGTGGACTGGGGAATCTTTGCCTGCCACAGAGGGATTGCTGTCCCAGGCAATTTCCCAGGGAGGCCTAGGGCAGACACACCACACTGGAAGACCGGGAGATCTAAACCCAGTGTGCTTAGGTAGCAGGTGACAGGGAGAGGAAGACATAGATCAAATTCAGCACAACACAGGTTAAAGACGTTCTCTTCGTGACCTTGCCAGGAAACCCTGCAGTGTACCTGCCACTGCCTTCTCTCCCGACAGCTGCTGCTCACCTCTTTCTCTCCTTTCACACGCAGGGAAATTGATGTTATCCTCCCTGGCTACACCCACCTGCAGAAAGCTCAGCCCGTCAGATGGAGCCAGTTCTTGCTCAGGTAGACACCTTGCACACTTGGCGGGAGGAAGCCGCCTCCACCCGTGGGGCCCTGCTCAGCTGGAGCCTCGAAGTGCATCATCCTCTGAGGGGGCAGCCCGGGGCGGTGACAAACCAGAGCTAACCTTGCAAACTGGAACAGGAGCTCCCCGTGTTGCTGTGGGGCTCTGACCAACCGGGGACCCAAGCACTGAGTGGGCAGCGGAGGCCAGCTCCCTCTATGCTCCATCCTTTGGCCACAGTTACACCTTAGCTAATGGGGTAACATGGAGAATCTTGTACGGCCGCTAGCTGTTCCACTTCAAAGGCCCTTAGTGCCTAGGCTCCATTTCAAGCCTCTTCTGTTTGAGCGGGGATCCCAGGCTCCAGGCGTGGCAGCATACTGCTTGGGAAGGAAAGTGACATTTTCTGGCTTCACGTGCTTCATCTCTCATGTCCTTTCCTAGCCATGCTGTTGCTCTGACCCGTGATTCTGAGCGCCTGGGAGAGATGAAGAAGAGGATGAACGTCTTGCCTTTGGGAAGGTAAGGCCTACTGTTCGTGTAATCACTGGGCCTTGCTTTGCTCTGCACCTCACCTTCAGAGGTGCCTTCCCCGCTTCCTAGAGCTCAGTTTTGGTTGCGGTATGCAGGGTATCTGGCATGACTTCTGTTTCTTTCTTCCCTGGCAGCGGTGCTCTGGCTGGCAACCCACTGGAAATTGATAGAGAGCTTCTGCGTAGTGGTAAATGTCTCCCTACGACTGAGTGGCACAGGACTACCTGTAATATCTAGGAGGGAGGGAAGCATTGATACATGGCTCCCAATGGCACTGTAATGCACTGTCCTGGAGCCAAAGCCTTTCTTTCGTACGGCTTTTTACTGCAGTGAGACAGGCAACGCCTGTGAGGTCGGAGCAGGAAGAGCCACCTCTGCTGCACGCTGGCTGCCTGGGGCTAATAACAAAGACCCCAGTCAGTGTCACACTTAAGCGTGTTTGTGTTCCTGGGACTACTCTAGGGCTCACAGTCACCTGCATGCTGGGGCAACCTGCTGCATCCAGGCTCCAGTCATGCCAAGCCTGACCTCCTCTGTCCATCACTTTCCTTACAGAGCTGGACTTTGCTTCCATCAGCCTGAACAGCATGGATGCCGTTAGCGAGAGAGACTTTGTGGGTAAGCACAACCCAATCACATCTTCCCACCGCTATTTTAGAAGCAGGCTTCTGAGACCTTCCCAGCTAACCTCCTTTAACAAGGGGACCAAAATCCCTCACTAGGAAGTAACTCCAAAGCTCCAGTCAGGGCTCCCTGGGTTGTCAAGCAAAAAAGCACCTTTTTCACCTCCCGATTTCCTGCCTTCCCTGCAGTGGAATTCCTCTCTGTTGCCACCCTGCTGATGATCCACCTTAGCAAGATGGCTGAAGATCTCATCCTCTACAGCACCAGCGAGTTTGGCTTTCTAACCCTCTCTGAT
>NW_008823580.1:0-1993 GCF_000699105.1 Pygoscelis adeliae | reverse complement strand
AAAGCAATAAAGAAAGAAACAAGGTACAAATATAGCGAAGTGACAACAGCAAAAATAGAGAGTCCTTAGAGCAGATCTTTAAAGAGGAAGAACAGAGGAAGACTAAAGTATAAAAAGAGCCATGCAGATACAGTAGAAATAGCCGGGATCCCAGGAGGAGAAACAAAACACAGTCCAACGGAGCAAAAGAGGCAGTGCATAGGCCAAGGCACAGTATACTTCAGAATTCACTTTCATATATTGGTTCTTTCATTATCTAAGTTTCTAGTAGCTCATTACTCTGTAAAGGGCGTAAGTCAAGTGGTTGAAATAAAGTAAAGCTAAACTATTAACAGTTAAATCCTATATTGTTTCTTTGTGTGTTGTTTTTCATTGTGAAGGAAAAGGGTCTGGCTTAATGCACAAGGTTGAAAGTTTTCAAGAAACAAGCAAAACCCTGTTACACTCAGAAGGACACTTTAACTGAACTGCAATAGATCCAGAAAGACCACATCTATTTTTACAAGAGAAGAAGAATAGAAAGTAAATCCTTACGCCAGCGGGAGAAGAAACTCTGCAAGGTAGCATTTCTCTGTAAAAAGCTAGTCCCAGAAATGCACACCAGCCGAATGGGATGGCCAGGAGATGCAGCCCATATCGTCTGAATAGGAAGGTCGCATGTTCCTGTCTTCTGGAAGTGGAGTTGTGCTGTGACTGTGGTGGGGCTGGTGGAGAAACTTCAGAGAAAAGCATGGCGTTCATCTGAAAAGCAACTTAGCTGTCCATAAACTGACTTGTGCAGAAAACACTGCAGGAGAAGAGGTGCGCTTTCTTTTCTTTAAACACAATTCTGTGGCAGATATTTCAGTTTGCAGCGAGACCTATTAAACATGTAATTCACTTGCTAGAGCTAATGGAAGGAACCTAAAGAAAGTGGAAAGTAAAACATACATAAGAAGTGTACAGACAGCCACATAAAAGAAGCTAATTTCAGGCCCAAGGACCTCTGTTGGTCTTTAAAAAAACTTGCTGCCTACTGGGATGTCATCATTCAGCTATCTATTCCAGAGAAAATACACTGCAGAACTCAAAGGCTTAGGAGGCACTATAATTAAGACTGATGTGCAGCTGCGATTTATCTTTCCCTGTGAGTATGGTACTATGGTACTATACTACTATCCTTGTGAGTGTGGTCTTTATCTGTATGATGATATGCAATTTTACCCACGCAGTGTCATTTAGGGAAAAGGCTGCATTTGTCCTGAAAATGGATGGACATGGGTGATGAGGATTGCTTTCTTTGGGATTCTGACTGTTGTTGCAGGTAATGGAAGCAACAACGGAGATTAAGCTTTGCCTCAATGTTGAAATGGTTAAAAGCTGCCTCAGAGACCTGGATTCTAATGCGACTTCTCCCATGAAGAAGATGTTGGACAATGTAAAAATGAAGACTGCAAAAAAAGTTCCTGAGTTAAAAAAACTGTGTCTAAGAAAGGTTTAAATAGACAGTAAACAAATGTATAGCCCCACATATGGAATAATCATAAGGACAGAAAATACTGAACAGCAACTTACTACATGAGACCTGCCCATCCTTCATACAGAATAAGAATTGTGCAGGACTAATGTTCACATAACGAAAGACTGCATCATTATGCATACATGCAAGGGGCAGAACTGAGATTGTACAAAAAACCACTTTCCTAATTATTAACCTTTAAGAACTCAGTTTCTTAAATTTTGGAGCTTGACTTCACAAGCGTCTCAGGAAGAGTTGAGAAGGGAGGGATGGGATTATGTGCTCGTGATCACACATCTGGAACACAACTTGCATGACAGCAAATGGACATCTGGCGGGAGTACTGAGAGTGGTGGGATACATGCTTCCTGCTGTCACTGATAGTGTGACATCCTATCATCCAGGTGATTAAAGAAGATGTTAAACACTGTGGGCCCCAATATTGACCCCTACCAGACATCATTAATGACTGGCCTCCAGCTGGACTTTGTGCTG
>NW_008823579.1:0-1984 GCF_000699105.1 Pygoscelis adeliae | reverse complement strand
AAAAAAAAGAGGAGGAGAAAACTTTATTCATCACTACCATTTCATGTTCTAGATAAAAAGGTATCTGGCTTTAGAAATTAGCACTTGCTTCTTCAGTTGAAGAAACAAATCTATATATAAATGAAAGCTCTAATTAGTTGAAGAATACATAAGGAAGTCAATGAACTTAGTAAAATCAGAAAATTCTCCTGCCCATAATTTTAACAATATTCACAAATAAATTCAGGATCTGTTTTTAAACTGTGCATTTGTTTCCTGTGCTATCTAAAAGATTTTGATTGGATTTACTCTAGTGAGAAAACTGTCTGCCTTTTCCCACAGTAGTTCATCATGTTTACCTGAACTGTTTGGAGCATTTACCTTATCAGTAGCTGTTATAATACAAAGCCTGAAATCTGCCCTGAAGGCTTGGCTGAAAAATAAAGGAGAAACTGTTTGATCAAATTGCATATTTTATACATGCTTATTTAGAAGTGAAATTCAATCCCTGAATGAAATCAGTAGAGCCCTATCTATTGGCCTTCACAGGCATGACCTGATATCATATTAGGATTAACCAGCGGGGCGAAGTAGGCAGGTTTGTAAGCTTACTGCTGAACTCCATTCATCTCTCAACTACCCATGGTTTGCCTGTCCCACAGCAGGTACGCAGGCTCCAGGCAGGGTTACTAGCTATGACAGCGGAGCAGACAGCTGTACCACTCCCTGCACCTTCTCTGACCCAGTAATAAGCCACTTTTCATTGGGAACCTGGGCTGAAGCCAGACCAGCTGTGCACCACCAGTTTTACAATTTCACCACCGCATCCTCAGACCCTGAACACCAGGTATCGCTATGAGGAGACATCCAAACAGTCCTGAACAGAGTGACCAATGGGTCAAGCAGCTTGACAGCTTCAGCATAGCTTCCCAGGTTTCTGGCTTCCAGAGGGTTTAGCACTTTGGGCATAGCACCACAAGAACAGAGAGCACCTGATGGGATCTAGAACTGTACTGCAGTCAAAAAAACCAGCACTGCTGGCTGTAGGAGGGCTTCCTATGTGAGAGGCGTTCACATATGCCAGCCATGTTAGGCCTGGTGTTATAATGTAGAGCTAGCAATGTTAATCCCAGCTAGACAAATCGATGCCTGCACAGCCGATAGGTCAGGGTGCAGAGTGCAAAAACCCAGTGACGCTTATGTAACATCTAACAAACAAACAAACATCTGTAAACATTTCTAAAGTTGGCTTTGAGTTCAGACTGAAGCCAATGAAATCTGTGTGCTTTTCCCCCTAACTCCCTAGTCCATGTATTCTGAGTATTTAGTACCATGTTCACCAGTTACAAAGCTTCCCTAACCTTTTCTGGTCTGCAGGTTTCCCTCAACTATTTTAAGCACTGTATTAACGTTAGCAGTACATTCCAGTTCAAGTCTTAAGCTGCCCTCTAACGGTCATTATTTACCTCTCCAAAGAAAACTAAGCCAGGAAGTATTGCCTTAATTCTACTGGAAACATTAAGCCTTGCAGAGCACGTTCATCCATCAGACATCAATTATATTAGTATGTAAAATTATTTTTTTGTTTCAGATTCCCAAATTATGGAAGATGTAGAGGCTATCTCTCAAAGCTGAACACCACAGATGCCATTGCAATCCTCAGTGTTCATGTACTGTGTTCATGGGGAAAAAAAAAAAATCAGCACCACAATTCACCACTTAGAAGAGAATCTTGATTATTGGGATTTTAGGCTCTTGAGTTGTTTTGTTTTGGGGTTTTTTGCTTTGGAAACCAGCCCACTGAAAAATGCTAGAAACCACTGAATTTTCTCTGTTCTCCTTAAAATATAGCTTCCAATTTTTATTTTTTTTAAGGGAAATCTATTTTTGTACCTTTTCTCTCTCAAGCCTACAGTTTCTGCCAGCAGCAGCACACAGGTTAGAATAATTGATGGCCTATTCCTGTTAGTAGGACTTGAATCAAATTGAAACATCCAAATGAATG
>NW_008823578.1:0-1946 GCF_000699105.1 Pygoscelis adeliae | reverse complement strand
TTGTCATGAAAATAAGTTTTGAAAGCCTTTCCCTGAGTCAACCACAGAAATGAATACGATCAAATTCATTACAGACAGAAATCCTGTTTAACAGTATGAGGTTAATTGAGCATTGTGACACCTCAGGCGACGGGAAAACCTTGCAGATAAAGGTATTATGTGATATAGGTATGTGATACACGTGTTACGTGATATAGTAGCTGGCTTCTCAGGTCCAGTAAGATCTGCTGACCAGATCTCCGGGCTGGCCCTTCACAGCCACGTGAGCATCTCTGCCTATGTTTCAGAGCACCCTGGGTTATTAGCTGGAGTGCAAGGCTGGACCAAGGCTGGGCTCTGTCACACGCATGGAGCTGAGCAGATGCTGATTAGCTATTCCAGAAGCCAGCACTGAGAATGAAGTCCAGACATTCAAATGGCTCTGCCCGAACAGCCTGTCCTTACGGGACCCCGTCTAGCTGTGAGGGCTGCTTTTAGTCCCTGCAGAGCACTCACTGGCGCTCCTATGTCTGGGAACACAGTTTGAGACCTCTGAGATGGCTATGCCCATGGTGACCTGGGTTCACAGATCTTACTGGCTTTGGTTCCACGTGAAAGCAACTATCTGCTTACAGACCCAAGCTGGCCAAGAAAACAGTACAGATGCATTCATATGGTATGTGAAAGACCGCGTTATTTGAAAACAAAACGTCCTGCAGAGCATCAAAATGAAATACTATGATAGGTCTACATCATAATGAAACAAAGTATTTCATCAGCTGAAATATTATAATAGGTCTACATCATCTACAGCGTCTTGAAAGTCGGCAGTGCTGATTACAATCTGATGCCGCTCCCATGGCTCTGTAGAACATGCTACATCCCCTCCTGAAGGCTGAAATCATCTCTCCCCATCAAACAGGGATTTATTACCAGCCATGCAGACTTTAGAAAGAGTAAGATGTCAAATGTTTATGCTTTAGAAAGAAAAAGGACTGAAAGGTCCAGTACCTGTAAATATGCCTCCAACGATGGCACAAACTCCCGTGAGAAAGTGCGTAAAGGACCTAGAATGAGGAAAGCAATTTGAACAACCGGCATGAGCTCAGATACCAATATGTCAGATAAGTAACAATTAACTAATAAAAACTAATTCATAATTATCATAATGTTCATCATAGCACATGTAAGTATGCATTATACAAATATTAATAGCTGGCAACAGATTTAACAATTAAATAACCCCTACTGGCTACGGAATGGAGTTTGTCACCTGATTTTATTGAGTAGCATCAGAGCAGTGCGCTCCAACGAGCTCAAAGGCAACCCTAGGAGGCAAGTACTGAATTTATGGTCTTTTAATCCCCAAGATTTTATCCACTCCTACCCAGACAGAATGCACAGCAGGCTGCTGTAACACAAAACCTAAATCCCTAAGCACATGTTAATACATTTTAAGGTGTGGGCATTGGCTGTCCCTCATTATGATCCTAAAAGATCGGACAGCTACAACCCCTTCCATTCCCCTGCAATTACATGCCCGTCATTAATGGAGGACCCGGAAAGAGCAGAGAGGTTCCACGCTGACGACAACATGCAGAAAAGCTATAGCAGATGCAGGTTGGGTAAGGCGGGTGCTGCTGTAGGTGCTGGTAAGATGGGTATGCTATATAAATCCAGCCTTCCCATTAAAAAAGGACTTTGAGGAAATTAGTCTGAACTGAAAACCATTGTATCAGACTTCTGCTCGCTGCACCAACTTCCTTCTCCATCTCGATACTGGATTAAAACGCTTCAGGTAGTATCGGAAAAACCCCAATCCCTTTCAGATGTGCACACTGAGAGGAAGGGCATCTGGGAGTGCCTCTTCCTCTCCACTGACTGGGAAGGGGCCTGGATGGCTTTCAGGCATTTGTACCGTCACGTCTGAGTGAGGACGGAGTTTTAAGCTATGCAGAATGACAAAA
>NW_008823577.1:0-1968 GCF_000699105.1 Pygoscelis adeliae | reverse complement strand
GGGTTGACGAAGATAGACATGCTGAAAGAAAGTAGATATTTATTAACTATTCACTGCTGTGGAAAATTGCCATGAAGTTTGATTAGACAATAAGAATGCACTAGTAAAAAATGAACTACCATGAGCAGAGCTAGTGTTGTCCATTATTGGACTGATACCTCTGAAAGCTTGGGGCAAGGGTGTATTGTTGGTTTTGTTTTGGTTTGTGTGGTTTTTTCCCCAAAATATCCTGCTGGCAGAGGTTTGTTTGGGCGCACATAAGAGAAACATTTTGGTTTAGCACACAAACAAGCTGTTCTTTTTAATCCTTGGTGCTCAGTTCAATGCTCAGAAGCCATGTCGTCCTGTACCTCAGCGTAAACTGTTTCCTGGTATCCAGGATTATTTCTAATTAAGCTTTGACTTTCTCTTTGGCTTTATTGGGTATTGGTATTTATTATGCTGGTTTTATAGCTCAGAGGCTGTGGTCAGCTCACATCTTTATTTACACTACATGATAGCTTTTATAACAGCCTCTCCAGTGTCTTTGGATGAACTCTGCTCCTTTCCCTGTGTCAGGTGTAACCGGTCTTGCACTTCTGTATTTACTTCCTTATGCAGCAAGCTCAATGTGCCACAAAAATACAGAGCTATAGCTTACAAATCCAGTAGAATAAGATCTAGCTAGAAGACTATCACTGGGCTGTAAAGTAACTGCTGAAAACAGTCAACAAGTATTCATGAGAAGTAGCTGGAGAAAAAGACAAGCATGCTTATGAAGTTGGGAGCGCAGATGCCTGAACTACCAGGCTTTAAGAAAATCTGTTGTTCAAGCTATTCTGCGTTGCATGGGATAGTCACTGGTCTAGGAAGGGATAAAAGGATGGAGGTAGCAACTCTGTTCTTATGTATTTAGGATATTCCCCTATGTATGAAAGAAATGAAGTAAATGAAGTAAGGGAGCAAAGCTGTGATCTCTGCAGTCTCGGAGGGGATTGGTGCTTCTTCTCATTTACTCTGAAATAGTTTATAAAATGGGAAATAGGGAGCTCTCGTGGTGGGACCTGGGAAGGTAGAAAGTGAGCATGGGTTTTTCACAGCCTTAGAAGGTGCATTGATTTGTGGATCGATGTGGGGGAAAATGAGTCACTATATCTCTCCTCCAACCATGTTTTTTGCTTGGAGCCTAATGAAAATGACAGCATACCTGTTTTCTGATGTGATGAGTCCATGACAGAAAGACAAACATTTCTCTGTTTGGTGAATCTGGGTTTTATCTTGGGTGGTTTTGCAGAGATTTCCGTACTCCATGCAATCGCTACCAAATAAATGCACTAAGACTTCCCAAGCCAATGGCTCTGTGAGCTCCCTCTGTGCTTTGCTTCAGCACTTGCATGATTTCTGGGCTGGAGCTGGCTTATCTTTGCTCTGTTCAGAGGCTGAGAAAAACACTTGACCTGCACCGACCAGGTTGGGCTCTATAACCCAAAAACAAGTGCCACCAAGGACAGCAACAATAGAGATTTTGGACCATCTCCACCTGTTTCAAGCTGCAGAATATTTTAAATAAACATGGCATAAGCACCAAAAACATTTGAGCACAATCAGATGAAGGCAGAAACAACTTCTCTTAGTGGGCAGGTGGAGGGAAAGGTCTTAAAGATCTGCGTGTTGGATTTGGATACCTGAGATCACTTATGGACACTGCCCTTTGCTCTCAGTGAAGCTTGTCGTATTACTACTGCCCTTTGCCCTAAGTAATGAGTTGGGCTTTTAATATGAGAAAATGTGTGGAAACTTAGTGATATATTACCCAAATCTTATCTTCAAACATAATACTCACTCAAACAGCACGTGAATAAATTAATTCCTAACAGCAAAGCAAATGTACTGTAGCTTATTGGACTACTAAAAGGTAGTGTAAAGGTTGGTGCCACGATGCTGAGATATATACTTGAAACAACAGGTTTATTTGCTTTTTTTTTTTTT
>NW_008823576.1:0-1973 GCF_000699105.1 Pygoscelis adeliae | reverse complement strand
AACCTGGGGGGGGGGGGAATCACTTTTTGATTAAAAGTCAGATTGCTGCCAGTTTGAAACTTCATTGGCAGACACGGGTTTACCTAGTCAGTCTGCTGTGAAGCCGCTGCCTGTGGGACAGGTTGCACAGACACACACAGAGGTTTGGTCTTACTTAGACCAACTCTTCTGAATTGCATGCCATGAGACCGAGTGCAATGAATCACTGGAACTAAATGTGCATATTAATTCTTCTGGTTCGTTAGGAACTCTCCCACCCCAGCATAACTCTCCTGGCTTAACTCCTAAACAATCTTTCCATCCCTTACAGAAACGATCTTATTTCCTTTTAATCTTTTCAGCAGAGAGCACCGAAGAATGCACTGAATATGATAAAACCTTGGCTGAGAAGTTAGCAGAAAAATACTCCAACTCTACCTACTACCAAGAAACAAAAGCAGTATTAGAAAATATTTCTTTGGGAAATAAAAAGAAAACAAAAGCAGTTTTCCGACAAATCACGTATGCCAATTCCTTCCTTCATCAGCTGAAATGGGTGTCCAAGCGCACATTTAAAAATCTGGTAGGAAACCCTCAAGCTTCTGTAGCTCAGGTAACACTATTTCTATCTATCCTTTTGTGGTATACGTTGAATTTATTCCACTCCTGTATTAGATAAGTCATTGGGATGGTTTTGCCTCTTGATATTTTGACTGCAGTAAGCATCTGAAAAAAGAGTGTTCAAGGTCTGGAAATCTGATTCACTAGAAGGTGTCCTGAATGCTCCCAAATAAGCAGCATAAGGGACTGTCAGTAATTAATTTTGGACTACTCAAAGACTTTGGGAGGTGAGATCTTTTCCAGCAGGGTATTCTGCTGCTCCCGGCCAGGAGCAGATTATCTCCCAAGTAGTTTCACACATTTGCTCCAGAACATTCTTCCACTCTAATTGTCCAGGCTTGGCACTGTGGGGTTTGGCCTCAAATCTTCTCCCCTGCCAGGAAAAGTTAACAGACTGCACTTGCATACTTAATTAAACTTCAGCACATAATGAAGTGCTGGCAGTTGGCTCAAGTGTAAAAATATTTTCACAGTCTCGTAATGTGTGTGTTGTTTGGTCAATTGACTGTTCATAATGGTGATGACGTCTTCTGAAGAAGATATGATGAAGACCACAATAGGGTCTAACATCTGCCATGGAAGATGAGCATGCTCTACGTGACTGGCCCTGTTAGTGCTGCTTTTTCAGAAGAATCAACACCAAAAGTGTTGATTTCTTCAAAGCTGCACATTGCCTTCAAAAATAAAGAATGCCTGGCTGACCTCTGCAGAATGACTAATCCTCAGGAATCCCCTAATTCATGAGCCAAACTCTGCAGTCCCAGCACCAGCAAAACTCCCACTGCAATTCTCACCAATTCTAGAGGAGCCAATAGAAAAATTGTTCCCAAGCCAGGGGTATAAATTATCTTCATCATGGTTTATATAATGAGTGAACAAACGGCCAGTGTGGAGGGGAAATGAGTCCAGAATCCCTGAGGTTAAAAGGCTTTGAGCATGTGTGTGTGTCTGTATGTTGATACTATGGAGATCCTTAATAATTGCTTTGTAAAAGCTTGACCTTGTGACAAGAATTAGACTCTCAAGGATCTCGTAATACCCCAAGGTTAATGGTCCTGACTTGTTTCTCACAATCTTTTCTATCTCCCCACCCTCATTAGGGATGGATTTTACAAGCATTCTTTTAGGGGTACATGGTTCGTTAAGCCTTTTTTCATTAATCTGCTCCAAATTGGTCTTGATATGATCCCTGCTTTCCACTGCAATGGGCTTAGGAGCTGAATTATCCCTGACATTTGCTCCTTTCGGCAGGATCTTAGCAATAGGGTACCATGGATCAAGGGGTTTATAGTGTTAAGACTCATGCATTGTTCACACTTAAAAATGACAGAACTGCCTGATACCATCAGTTTTGCTGAGATTTTTGTCATTTG
>NW_008823575.1:0-1904 GCF_000699105.1 Pygoscelis adeliae | reverse complement strand
CTTCAGCTTTTCTTGAAAACACTGCTTATATGAATCAAAATATTTTGTTTAAATACTGTATTATATTTAAAAGATTTTTGCTTAAAATTTGCAAATGGACTTGCACAAGAAGCCTGCTTTTGAAAAATTTTATTTTTAACACAAGTTTCAGATGTGAGATGCAGCAAGCATATGTAATACAATCCGTATGAAATTGCAAAACCAGAGCGACTCACACTGTTCAGTAGTAGAAGGAACAATCATCTGACAGAATCAATTTCACACATTCTGACTGAATGTATGTTTGGCCCCAGCAGTCTATCAGTTATATCAGTTGTATAGTAAAATTTTCGTAGTTTTGATGTAAATATGTCCACTAAAGAGATGCTTTTTTATTGGAGAAGCAGCTTTCTTAAACGATTTGAGTACCTGAAAAATAAAGCTGCCATTTGCAGAAGGTTTTATGACATTAAGGACTGCCAGAAATAATTGGCTTTTACAGCAGGAACTTTGGAGCAGCTGAAGGTAGTTCAAAATAACCCAGTTATCTAAAGCAATTTCTTTTTTCCTTCCTCTTTAAAAGAAACTTCACAGGAAGACAGACATGTAGTTCAGCACCTTAAATTTTAGATTACACCTCTTTAAGGACGTTTTGAATATACTCATAAGTAATATAACATCGTTACATTTACTGAAAAAAACAAAAGCTTTCTCATAAAGCAGCTGCTTAATTTGCCTTTGGCTAGATGTTTGTTCTGACGATCTGGGACAACAAAAGGAAAGCTTCTGTGCACATTAAAAGCAATGAAGCCTCATTAAGTTTTACATGTGAGAGTTTCCCGATTTTTTAGGTCGTGACTACATATTCTACAGCTTTACAGCTACTAACAGAGTTTTAGGATTTGTGAGCAACATCTAAATTCCCATTAGGCAATACTTAAGACTTTTCGGGAAATCTGGCAGACTCACGCAGTCTTGTCTTCCCGACTTTCAAACAGACAAGAATAATCTGAAGGTCAGTACGGACTGAACTCTCACCTAAACATGCGTTATACGTGAATTCTAGCAGTGACAATGTAGAAGTCAGTGTAACACTACCCAGTGTTCTTATTACAAACTTTTAGTTTGTACATATATTCAGCAACGAGGATGGCTGGAGAAAGGACAATAGTAAAAGTTGCTCGCTACAGAAATCTACGGCGCAAAAACCGTTTCACAGTCTTTCACGGCATCTCTTCTGTTTAATGTCATAAAGGGGAAAACCAGGATGAAAGTTCAGATCTGCACACAACAGGAAGGAAAACTGAACAAACGTTGTTCCCTGGAAGGGACACCAAAATACTAACAAGCCAACTCAAACAAGCACTTAATCACAGATGAGAGAAGCAGCTAGTTCAATATTAATATGAGAATGGACAATAAAATACGCAGTGCTGTTTCCTCACTTTTACTAAATGACATTTTCCATGAAATAGAAGAAAGGTTACTATATTGCTATGAAGCCAAATAAAAAGTTAATATAATGTAGCGTGACAATTCTACCTTTTTAAGTTTCTCTTGGCAAAAAAAGAGGCAATAAGACTATTATATTGGAATATTTATCTGCAGAATTGTGAAATACCTTAAAAACCACCTCAAGGGCCTTTGAAGCATTCTTATTTAAGGCACTGTACATTTGCTTACCTATTCAATGATGGCAGAAGTGAAAGCAATGCCAAAGCAGAAAGTTTTCTTCTTTCTGGCTGAGTGACGTTATCCATCCGATCAACCCACATTTCAATCATGTTACCAAGAATTTGGTCCAACTACAATGGGAAACAGAACGTTCCTTTTCATTTATGAGTACTTCAGCATATTTAGAAAATAATTTATTTTAATTTTTCTACCAACTGGATACATTATTCAATCTGGGAAAGAGAGCATAC
>NW_008823574.1:0-1858 GCF_000699105.1 Pygoscelis adeliae | reverse complement strand
TTTTTCCAAAGAAGCACACAGTACAAGGTATGGTCTTTGCCGCTGCTAAGACCGTAGCTACAAGTAACTTTCAAAGAGGATAGATAGCCCTGTCTTCTCTTCCTACATGCCATTAATTTGGTGTTTAAAAGAAGAATACTTTTGTTTGTAAAAGCTGCTTCCTCTTCAGGAATTGAATTCAGCTGGGCTCTTTGCAGGTGAATCCAGTTGGAACACTCAACACTGCATGCAGTATGAAATTGTATGACTTGTTTTCAAAACGTACGGACAAAGGCCATGCCCAAGAAGACTCAGCAAGAGATTACTTCTTTTTTATTCATCTGTGAATGTTGATGGTAAATATTACCCCTGCCAGCTTAACTGATACTCACTTCGAGAAAATTACGAGTTTCATCCTTCCACACACATGCACGTCTTACCTCGTACATGACTTGTCCTGATGCCAAGCGTTTTCTGTCACCAAACGCTAACTGCAACAGATGTAAACTCACAACATCACCTTCACTGAAAAAGGTATAAATTATGAAATTTGATTACAAAGCTGCTTTATAGTCCTCATTATCATTTTATTAGATCGAGACTGAAGTTTTCCTAATAGCATGCTCTTGCTGAAAAGAAAAACAGCACTTCCCAAAACATGGTAATTGGTCACATTTAGACGCTAAAACATAGAGGAGGAAATTTTGACACTAACAGCTTCAGGGGCAAATGCTAACCATACCATTTGAAAGCTTTTAGATGTTGTATGGACTAAACCTTGTTGGAAAGAGCTCTTCACAGTGAAGAGCTCTCGATCAAAGCTGCTTTAAGGTCAAACCTAAAAAGATTGCCACGCTATGAACAGCTGAGCTGATGAAATAGCTTGCTGATGCTGAAGGAGGGAGATCTTTCTCCCCTTCCCTTACCACCAAAGTCCCAGTCCCTCTCTTGCATACGCTGCACCCTTCCACACGCTCATGTGATCCATTAGCCCAGCAGGAAACCATTGACTTTTCTGCTGAACAGTGATCGTTCTCTGCCACGTGCGCTGAACTGGCTCATGAAGGCTCCAAAGACTGCTAAAGTTGGCACAAGGTAATCGGCAATACCGTCACCTCCCTCCTTTAGGGGCAGCAGGCTGCCACATTGGCACGTCTAGGGTGTCTAGATCTGCAGCCTCAACTACTTTTAATGGTATTTTAGTACCATGGTACCAACAGCAAACAAATCGTGAAGCAGTCATCAAGAAACAAGAAATCATTTAAGAATGCAAGCACAAAACTACAGCCACTGTTGCTTTGCCTTCTGTCAGAAGGTAGGAACTAGGAGGTCCCTCTTCACGACTGTTAAATCCTGTAAAAAATGGCATCGTAGGCTTAACACCTTCCGTACCTGAGAGAATCTCCTGCACAGCTAAATAAACAAAACAAATACACATGTATTAACTGTATGTGAACAAGTCTATAAAGAGAAAGAATTCAGTGGCTTATACGAAGTTTTTATTCACCTTTCTTGTGTAGACTGGACAGCCCACAAGTAGCAACAATTGCGGGGATCATTCTCAGGCTCTTGAAAAGTAACAGCATAGACAGGAATCCGTCCTCCTTCAAGCTGGGAGTGGTGCCTACGGGTTTGAAAAAGAAAAAAGGTGAGCCTACTGGCCCTAACTGTTTGTAGACGGGTAGAAACATCTTCTGAGAAAAGAGCACTTTACATGCTTATCCTCAAAGTACAGAAGGTCATACTTCCATCTTAAACAAGTGAGTCAAGGAAGCGACTACTTCTTACGCAACAGTCAAGAGGTGAGGAAATTACTGACCGCCAAATGCAATAACCTGGGCTTATGCCCTCCTCTGCCTGAGGAGGAGGAGGAGGAGGA
>NW_008823573.1:0-1956 GCF_000699105.1 Pygoscelis adeliae | reverse complement strand
TGTGTTCCAGTTAAGGTGCTGCCGCCTGCAAACGTGTCAGTAACAGTGACAGAGAGCCAAGAGTACGAACTGAGGTGGATAAAACACACTTTTCAGTATGGCTTCATAAAACAGAGATACCAAGTCGAGTACTGGAAAAACAACCAATACGAAAAGGTACGCCTCAGAAAGTGCAGGAGTCCTGGATTTCTCTTTGCTGGGCAAATGGGAAGGACGGTTCCTCTCACCTTCATCACTTGTGCTTCTTTCTTCTCCCTAGACTCTCCAGAAGTTAAATATCAGCAATGACGAACCTCCGTTCATCTTCACCCTGAAGATGTTGGCATCATCTACAGAATATACGGGGAAAATGCGTGCAAGGGTGAATACGCCTCTGGATTATGAGGGGCCTTGGAGTGAGTGGAGTGAGGAGTTCAGCTGGAAGACTGAGAATGGTACTTTTCATGCAGGCTAGTTCTGTAAGATTTTGTGGACTCTTAAGGGCTGAAATGCCGCTATAGAAAAATACATTCTCTCAGCTGGGGTTGAAATTCGGTCCAGCCATGGGCTAGCTGGGGTTGCTTAACAAGGTAGGTAGCTGTCCTGTCTGCATCCCTGCAGCACAGCAGCAATACTAATGAAGGAGGTGAGCAGCAAGGACTTGTTAAGCTTCTTCCTACTTCCCTTCACAAGGGGAGTACAACCAACCGTAAAGGTTTCCACATGGAGAATCAAGCAGAGATCCTGCCCGAAAGATCATCCTTGTTTCCTGATTCCAGTAGTCCATTCTGCCATCGGGGACTGAAGAGCCCGAGATTGCAAGAAGACAGAATATAAGCCATCAGTCTTCTGTATTTGCAGAGTGCCTATAGGGTTGCGTAAAACACATAGTAGAGTCTACTGGAGATAGGAACCTTTACACGTTTTTGCTGTTCCTGGACTTAGAGGCAGAAAGTCTGCTATCATACGGTCTTGTGCCCAAAGTAATATGATCTTATATGATTTGTCCTGAGGAAGCTTGTAGTGGTAAGACAGTAGGCAAATTTTGATGGGTGTACTCAGGAAGAAATAGGTATGTAGCTGATGATCAGTTATGGCCATTAGCAGAGGAAGCTCTTTCTTAGAAAACCTCTGAGACCCCATCTCTTCAGGACGGTGCAGAGTAAGGCAGACCTAAGATGCCTGAAGGCATGCCTGTTGTTCATGGTGGAGTAGGCTACCTAACCATCTTTTTATTAGCATAAAGTGTTTACTCTGATGGCAGTAAAAAGTAAAAAAGAATCGGTAAAGGAAACGAGGAACTCCTTTGGTCAGTAAGCTGTTCAGGCCACGTTTGGTCTCTCCGGCTTTGGAGGGTATCCCAACAGTTTGAAGGCCGCTTGATCCCATCCCGTGACATGCCACCTACATTTCCCTGATCTGCTTGCATGAAGAGCGACCAGAGTGAAAAACCTGTTACGGGAAGCAGCCGCTCCGCAGGTGGATACCTATTTCTCTTTTCTCTGTTTCAGTTCTGCCACCAGTGGTTCTCCCAGTGATGCTCCCAGTTCTCATCATCGCTTTGCTAATAGTTGCTTATTGCAGCTATAAGTATTTCCTCAGGTAGGCTTGCGTTGTGACTAGGAGATTTAGCAGCGTGTTGGCCGCGTGGGTGGCCTAGAGACTGAGGCATTGCTTGTCCCCCATGGGAGAGAGGTCTATGCGGAGGTGAGCCTTGGTGTGCAATGGGCAGCCTTGTGCATGTCTGTGCAAGGGTGAGAGTTGTGTGGCGACATTCCAGGGCCTTGGTGGCGCCTCGCTGTGCAGAGCAGCACGGTGTACGGGGTACAGCCTTTTCTGGTTGCAGCCACATTGAGAAGCAAATCTTGAAAACTCTGTGTTGCTGTTGCAGGAAGAAGCAAATGTGGGAGGAAAAGATTCCGAACCCCAGCAAGAGTCTCCTGATCCAGAGCTACCTGGGGGTAAGAGGGAACTGTA
>NW_008823572.1:0-1910 GCF_000699105.1 Pygoscelis adeliae | reverse complement strand
AACAAAGAATACAGAGGATGTTGTATTGCATCATCCTCCAGGTGAGGACAAGTATTTATCACAGAAGTGGTGTGATCACTCTTGGAAAAACAGAAGTGGCTTTATCAGACCTGTTCAATAACGTGTTTTTAATTAGAATTATCATCTACGCCAATAGCTGCGCTCCAAACCATTTTATTGTCTCTGTGAGCCTTAGGTTTCTAAGCATAAAAGAAAATATTTCTATCTGTAAAAGAGACTAAGAGTATGTTACATCAACTTAAACTTCTGCTTTACTCTTTGATGTCACAGTTTGTTCCTCTTCTGTTTCTTGGTGAAAAGAAGGAGGATTGAGTTTTGTAAATGTGCTGGTCGTCGTGCCATGTTAATTTGCGTGTTTTGAAACTGTGGCAATCACCAGCATTCTCCTGGCCCTGAGCTAGCAGGAGCTTAATTAGCACAACCCATTTGTTGACAATACCACTGTACTCTACAGCGAAGGTCCCCGCATGGTGAGGTGGCCTCTCTGCAGATGAGGCGAAGTGCAGATGCTCTGCCCAATCTGTGCTGGGTCAGTGCAGGAGTTTTGTGCCACCCGCAGTGTGCTGCTGCAGCTGGGAGCATTGAGGGAGCGCAGGGCAGAGGGCAGGCGGCTCTGGGCCTCGGTGGAGCCGTTAGCCCAGCTGGCACCGCTTGGGAAGGAGAGGAGGAGGAAGGGGCAGCAGGGCAAGGGAGGCAGGGTGGACAGGGGCTGGCAAGGAGTCAGCAGCCCTGCTGGATTCAAGGGGGCAGTCAGAGAGGGACCCACTGACACAGCGAAGGCTCCAGTTTTCCTAATGAATGTCCACAACAGAAACGTAGCAGAGTGGTAAGCATTAATGGGTCCGGAGGTAGCATCTAAGGTATGTGACCGGCACAATACTGAATAGAGAAAACTTGAGTGAGTTTTGAACAAGATTGTTCCAAGTTCCAGGGTCTATCTAGTTACGGTAGCTGGATGTCATACCAAAACGATAAGCCTAGTGAAAATGAGCATTCACAGTTTAGATGGGTACCATATTAACCCTAGCTGGACTGCTTCTGATATCGGAATGATTTTTTTCAGAAGCCACTTGAGCATCTGAGTAGGGCACTGTATTGTGATGGGCAGCCATACTGTTATTTCCAATCCAGTTGCTGATTATTCTCTTTGTGGCCTTGGGCAAGTCACTTAACCCTCTGTCTGTTTCTTCATCTGTAAAATATATTATGGATATTTATCAGTCTCACCAGGACTGATTGTTTAATATTTATAAAGTGCCTAAAGGATTAGAAGCTTAATATAAGTAGCTAATACATATCATTTTAGATTGATTTTATTTACTTGGATTTTTTTTTTCTACCTTCTATTGAATGAGTTGCTATTCTGTAGCCTCTTACTGCCACTCCTAATCAGCTGGACAGGTCACAATTGGGTAACTTCAGGTTCATTTTCTTCTTTTATTCCTAGTTCCTATAAATGCTTTATCTCCTTCCCCCTTTTTTTCCCCTCCCTTTTTTAATTTAGAGATGAAGAGATACCGTATGTTGCTAGATCATGACATAAATATATTTAAGTGCTGCCATCATTGTTAGTTTATCAGCCTTTCCATTATAAACCCTCTTGTTCAGGGGTTTATATCTCTGGCATTATAACATGCTTCAGGCTGAAACTTGACATTCATTTTTTCCCTCTTGATTTGCTTTAAATCCTTCACTCTTCTTAAGTTAAACTGGAGATTAGATACATTAGTTATAGTTATACTAGTTGTATAAATTATAATGCAGCAGTAGGCATTTTAAATAGGATGTAAATCAGAGAACTAGAGAATTTCCTAGTTGTTAAACTGTGAGCCTGGGAGTAGAAATCTGGGATTCTTTTCCTGAGTGTGTTCCTGGCTTGGCACATGGCT
>NW_008823571.1:0-1937 GCF_000699105.1 Pygoscelis adeliae | reverse complement strand
TGTAGCCTACCTCAAGCCTATTGCTGCTGTACTTGGACTCTCTCTGCTATTTTTTTAATCTGGCTCAGCTACCTCTATGTTACATTGCAACAGGCAATATACTTGAACTCAGTTTGCTCTTGTGTTCTTCACAGCATGACACAAGTCAATCCAAGTAAACTCTTATTACCAAGGTCAAAGGACCGGTATCTAGAAAAGTGAGGATTTGCTGCTCCTTTTAGAGGTACTCTGACATTAGCAAGAATTAGGCCCTTCTCTAAGTCTCATCTTCTTCAGCAAAGAATGTAGTGTATATGAACGAATCCAAACAATGAAGATAGTATTTCACATCCAACTTCTGGAATATTTCAATTTCGCCTGTGAGTTTTAAAAGACTACTAGTTATAGAGGTGTAAATATGGGCCCAAAGAAATCTACCAGAAATTATACATATGACGAAGGAAAATAATCTCTACTCAATTTAAAATATGCTGTAGACTTACATTTTCATTTTGCCCTTTGTTGTAAAGAAGACTGGCAGATAGGTATAGCAGTATAGCAGAGAAATCAGGAACCTTTCACTGCTGGGGAGTATGCAGAGGTGGTGGACAAGGGTAAAAGCCAAAATATTCTCAACTGTTTTCAACCTCCCAGACAAAAATGCTGTACATTCAAAAACACGGGAAGGCTGGTATGCAAAGGTAAAGGTAAAGACTGGCTAAGGTAAAAATCTCCCAAGAAACAGAATATTTGCAGCTAACAAAGTTGAAGAATTTATGCACAGGGAAAGAAAATGTGGCCTAAATAGATAATTTCCACTTTCGATTTCTAATTATTTGAAAATCTTTGATTTCTGCCCTTTGAAGCTAACTAATCGTTGGATACGATGCATAATCTCTATTGTTTAAAGCCTATTGTGTTTTAAATGATTGCTCTGACAAGCAATTTTGTTGATATTAACATATAGTGAAAGTTATTTCAAAATATCTTTTTGTAAAACCAATTTTTCTTTAGTTCGATTAAGAAAGAAAAAGCCTGTCCTTAGAAGGAACATTTTAGATGAGCGCAGAAAAAGAAATTATAATACTACCTTTCTGTGTAAATTCAGTTATGACTTATATGTACTTGCTGTTGTTCATTAAAGTTTCATAAAAAAATAATGACTCATCAGTAGAAGATGAAACTTTGTTACAGTGTGAATCTTTTGGAGATTTTCACCTGACTTTCTCAAAGAAACTTACCTAAATATTACTTACTTGAAGTCAGCAATAACTGTGACACAGATACGAAGCATATGACAGATATTGCTGAGTGCTGTGGAACGTGATTCAAAAATTATATAGAACATAACTCAGCAGATATTGCTAGTATGTCAAGTATACTGCAAGCACTCGGAAAACTTCAGCTTCTTCTCCACTGAGAGTTCCTAGTAGCCATGTGCTTGAGCAGTTAAATGAAATAGGTATTTTATTAATGCTGCCAGAAAGAAGAAGATTACTATGAGAAAAAAAAGATATACTTGGGGTGTTATACGCAATTTAAATTTATAATAAACCCCCACAAGTCGTAAATTGGGCCCTGGCATAGGGGAGCGCTATTCCCAAGCCTGGAATGCTTTAGAGGCTCCCTTTCTAATCACAGTTTCTCTTCCACAAATACCGTGCAAATTTGACCCCAACATGTGCAACTTACAGCCTGATGAACAAAACAAAACTGTTATAGAGTTCCTTAGGTTTGTTATCGGATATTTACACATGGATCACACCATGACATATTAAGAACTAACAGAGCTAAGTATTGTGGGGTTTTGAAATGATGTGAAAGCACTGGACCACAGCACGCTGGGGGACACTGATGTCAAGAAGTCACCCTGACTGACATTAATCTGCACCCCTCAGACAAGGATCAGGCAGTAAACAGGTAGCCCACCATTTTGTACAGCTCCTTATTCATTCCAC
>NW_008823570.1:0-1944 GCF_000699105.1 Pygoscelis adeliae | reverse complement strand
AATTCCAAAAGGATGTTGTGAGATATTGGTTAATAAAATAATAGGAATTTCACTCCACTCAGTTAAAGATTGGAACCATGCATTAGTAGCATATTGAACTGGAATTTCTCCAGAAGCCTTATACAGAGCTTCTGAAGTGTGATTATAATATTTATCAATAACATCAGACCCTACTGGAACTCCATAAAATTTGATTCCCTCTTCAGCACTATATATGGCAGGAATACAAGCGATCACTCCTCTGTCCTCAGACATATTTTTAAGTCTCAAGTGAGCCTTTCGTTAAAGACAAAACTAACCGACGCCAGGTATTGTTAGACAAATCATGATTCAAATGATCTCTTTGCAATTAAGCGTCCAAGGAGAATGTTGAATCAAGATCACCAAAACTGGGATCCAGATCAATATCACGCAGTATCTCATCCAGCACACTAGATTCATGCTGCTGATAGCCAGTGTCTCCTTCAGTACACGCTTCTGAAAGCCAAACGATATCGTTTTGGAAGGTAAGTGCTCTATTTTCTGCTTCTGTTTTTTCCAATTTTAATCTACGCAATTCTAGCTCAGTTTGCAATTGTCTATTCAACGCTCTGGCTTTGATCAGTTCCTGTACTATTGTCCAAGGGAGTCTCCAAGGCAAAGATTTGAGTTGGAGAATCCGATGGTCAGTTTGAAAGTGTAAAGTAAGCCGTGAACCACAGGTCCACAAAGAGGATGCAAAAGATCTTCGAATCACGTCTGTTGGTCTTCCATCCAACCCAGGATTAGCAATGATACGCCATCTGTTCCATTCGTTAGTAATCAGATCACACGGTCGAGATACTCTTATATATTCTTTGTTAAAGTCTTCCCATCTTATTTCTCGGTGTTCCGGATCCACTAAGGCTTTAAGAAGAAATGTAAAACCAAAGCCTTATCCACACTTATGTCTTGTTCGAGGAGATCATTCCACATCTCCCCTTGGGTAAGCCTGTATTGCAACTCCGCACCAGTCTGGTAGTAATTTTATAAATAAAATGATTTTCAGTCCATATTAGCACAACATTATATAAAGGTTTGAAATCCACAACTGTTCCTGATCTCCGCTGTTTTTCATCAGTTTTCTGTTTAAATAACACTTTATCGCCTATTGATAATCGCCATGGTTGTTCATCCTGTTCAGAGAGGTACACAACTTCTCCAGGTTGAAAAACCATGTCTATAGGGATTCCCATCTTTAAAGCACGACGATTCATTCGCCACTATATGGTAGGAAAAGCAGCTTAAACAGCTTTATAAACCGTTTAACCTCTGCATTAGCTCTTTCAACTACCCCATTAGCTTCCGGAGAATATGGAAGATGACATCGCCAAATAATCCCTTCTTGTTGGGCCCATTCCTTAACAATTTTCCCAACGAAGGGTCCTCCATTATCTGATTGAGTAAACTGAGGAGTAGGTATAGCAGTAAACCATTTAATCAATGAATCCCTTACGTGCTGTGGTGATTGAGCTTTAGTAGGACTTAATCCTACTAAGAAGTCCAGTGACCACATCAATTCCTACCAGAACATATGAATATCCACGACCTTTCATGGGACCAATATAGTCAATTTGCCACATTTCAAAGCGTCCCCTCTTCTGCTTCAACCGATGGGGAATTACACCCTCAATTTCCTTAGCTCTCCATGGGTTACACTGCATACAGTTTTTTAATAAGCGATTCAACCTGGTCACTACTAAAAGGAATCTGTGATTTCTTACATCTCCTTATTAATGCTTCTCTCCCCTCTTGTCCAAATTTCTTATGCCAGAATTCCAGCAACCGGGCTACATCGTCATTTCCTTCTTTCTCTTCAGCCACATTTGCCTGACTGATCATTGTCTGTCTAACTTTCTTAATTTCATTGTCCACCTTTTCATTTCCATACTGTACCCAGCTGTCTATCTTTCCATGTGATCCAAT
>NW_008823569.1:0-1948 GCF_000699105.1 Pygoscelis adeliae | reverse complement strand
TAGCCTGACTCGAGTATCTAATTTCCGTGCTGAGGCTTGTCCTGTACTAGCACTGCACTGCTGCTGGAGCACCTGATAATCCCAGTCTTCGATTGTGGGACAGAGCTGGCAGGGGTGGCTGTGGCCAGCACTGCTCCGGCGAGCTTGGGAGCCCAGCCCCAGGGTGACACCTCCTTAGATCAGCTGCAGTCTTCATAACACAGACTGTAGCATACGGTGCTTCCAAATCACCTGCTGCTGCAATGCCTTCTGTACAGGGCTGCGAATCTGCTCATGGCGAGATACCTCTGCAGGTCCAATCTGCTTTTCTTAGGCAAATAAATTCCCCAAGCAGTCACTGAAGACTGGTTACACCGAGTTGGATATTTATGATTTGCTTTTCTTCATTACTCAAGGCAATTTCGCCTAAACTGCGTAACAGGCAAGGCGATTTTCCCCTGGCTGGGCTAGCTGTCTGAACACAATTACACTTGGCTATTATTAGCGAGAGTGAGCAGGGCTGAGTTTACAACTGTGCAGGAGTGATAAGCTCAAGACGACTGCGCTTCCTCTCCAAGGAACTGTCTAGCTCTGCTCCACTCCTCCGCGTCTCAGACACCACCGCGTGCTGAAGTCGGGAGGTATTTTTGTTGCCTGAACAGGGATGCCCAAAAGGCGCAGGCCGGGTGGATTCCTTTTAACAGGAGATTAGACAGAGAGAATATCTCATACAATTTTACCCTCATCATCCAAGACACTAGAGCCACAGAAGTTTTCAAGTTTTTATATACTCATTTTTATGGCCTTTAGCCCAAATTTCTTAGGGTCCGCAAGCCATGGCCGTATTGGTTTCCCTGGACTCATCACTTTGGGAAGAACTTGCATTTCTGTATCCACACTAAACTTGCATTCGTTTTTTCCAGTAGAATCATGTATCACAGAGAGTGGGGTAGACCTCACTAGATGTGGGTTCCTAAACAAGACACCCTGAGCTGCTTTAAGCCTCTGCATACATTTAATCAGAGAATCGCATCCTGAACTCTTACTATATGAACTAAATAATCTAGACAACCAGTCCAGGCATTGATGCAGACATCAACCAGATTTAAGGGAGATTCATCCCATGAGTCTCAGTTTTATGACTCTCGTGTAGCAACATGCGAGAAGAAAAACTGCACGTCAGAGGTGTTAATTGTCACCTTGTGCTGATGAAGCAGCAGCATTGTGAAGCACGGAGGAAAGCAACAAGAATAACATTTAAAAAATGTAACATAGGAATGAAAGGCTGAAAGTAGTGCACTTTCTTACCCTAAAGAGCTGAAAGGAAGAAATTTTAAGAGAAAGGAGACATAACAGTCCTCACTTCATGAAAGATCATTGTAAAGACAGTGATGAACTGCGGGTTATGACTACTGGTAAGGTCAGGACTAGCGCAGCTCTGCCACGTGTAGGCATGGGAACAGTCCTGGAGCTGCCTGAGAGCTGAACGACCCTGGGACATTTCAAGAGACACTGAGAAGCTCACCAGACACCCCCAGGAGGTCGCCAGTCTGAAATCTCACAAACTATTAAAACTATTTTGATCTCCTCTTCCAAGCAAGCTTGCAATGCCAGGTTGTGAAGAACTTTTAAGACCTGCCAAAGCATTGCAACAGACCCTAACTGTGGTTCTAGGCAAGAAAAGCAAAGTATCAACTGCCAGTGTAAGAGCTTGAAATGTTTCCTGTTCTGCTATCTTCTTTCTGGTGATGGCAGCAGAAATTATGCAAGCCACATGCGTAAGACAAGGGAAAGGGATGAGGAATCAATAAAAGCATGTACGCTTCTAAGAAAACAGAGCTACTCCTTGGATGGTTCTCAAAGGCAAGCTATAATTATCAGGTACTCCCAAAATATTATATCTATTTTCAGAAGGTACCAGGCTTCCTGGATAAAGTATCTCAGGAGCCAAAACAACAGGTGACAGAAG
>NW_008823568.1:0-1955 GCF_000699105.1 Pygoscelis adeliae | reverse complement strand
AATGGGCATATTTTTGGACTATTTTCTCAGGCACAGTTAACAGCATAAGCAAATCTG
This sequence comes from Pygoscelis adeliae, assembly GCF_000699105.1. Lineage (NCBI taxonomy): Eukaryota > Metazoa > Chordata > Aves > Sphenisciformes > Spheniscidae > Pygoscelis > Pygoscelis adeliae. Next base: position 1,898 of record NW_008823568.1, on the reverse strand, counting down.
TGCTATTTGTAATAACATCTCGTAATCCAACTCACCACATGTTTGGGTGATATCAGTACAGTTCTGGTCTTCTGAATGATATTTACAAGTCTTAGGAGGTGCTCTTGGGGTGTCTGAATTTCTGATTTTGCTTTGATCTTTAACTAAAAATAAACAAACAGCCTAAACAACGATTTATTTGTTTAAATGCATCTATCAAGGAGAATTTGTTGTACGTTAACCAGGAGAAGACTGGTGGAACAAGTCTGGCTGTGATGAGTAGGGTATTCAGTGGAAAAAAAGAACAATAAGGAAATTCTGTTAGAACTGTAATTTCATTGTTCCACGTGCATTGAACTTATAGTGATACGAGCATTTTCCACTCCACAAGGACAATTGCCAAACAAAACAATAAAGAAACAGAGATGCCACCAGGATTTAGAAAGTACCTACTTGCACTCTTCCAAACTACCTACACTTGCTCCTAAACATGTATGTGTATTATGACCCTGTACAGTGAATCTTCGCATGGATATAAATCTTTACATCTCTGGCTAGGAGATATTTTGCCCCCACTTTCTTAGTTACCCTTTAAGAACAAGAACGATCTTCTAGACCTTTGAGATGTTCAATCTTGCTCAAGAAATAAGGAGCTACTCTGGGGATTTTGTATGCAAAACCAGGGTTCTTTGGAAAAGCAGGACTAATTGTACTTACTTGGAAACTCTCCCAGGAGAAACTTCTGATCTTCCAGCATCTGCAGTCTTGTCACAGCAGTCAGTGGTCAGGGATCGCATCAGTCACTCTGGCTCCTCTGTAAAGACTGAAGGAGTAGCCAGGGTGGCATGGGGTATGTATAAAACAGCACTTGTTGCTGTGCTTCAAAACATGACATAACAGCCTTACAAATGGTGCAGACCATCAGAGGGTGGGCCATGAGCAGCCACATGGAGAAAATGAAGCAATTATAAAACTAATAAAGGCAAACCCATTTAGACACTAAGTTCTCATTATTCTAGTCTTACTCTCTCAGAAGATTGATTAATGTCTCTTTGATCAAAGAACATGGAAGTAATAGAGGAACATAGATCCTGCCAAGATGCCCATGAGCAAATGTGCAGATGAGCAAATCACTAATAATTTCCAAAACTGACAGTTGCAGATGATTTCATAGGCACATCTTGAACAATCATAATGCATAATCTCTGGCTACATCAGACAGATTGGGCGGCCAAGCCACATGAGCGGGAGGAGGCTTTATAGCAAATGTGACATTCAGGTGTGGCTCAATGCAAGAATCACTTTCATGTTTCTGCATCATAGATGGAAGTAACTGGATGGTGCATTTACAGGCACTTCTTTCTCTGGTTTTGTAAAGAAGATGGTTTGATGGCTGAGCACCTCAGGTGGTCTGGCAACCAGCAAGATTAGTCTTGTTTCAGAACCCTTCAGTCTCACTTCTGCAGAAGTCAGTAATGCATAAACCATGGAATGAAATAAAGAATAAGTCTATGAGAAGACCATGCTACCAGCAGTTTGGGGAAAAAAATTAATTTACTGTAGCTTATTTATGATAAAAAAGAGGACTGAGGCTGACCTTGGGCAGGATAGAAGCTACCCTACTCAGCATACACACATTTGTAAACAGTGTCTCCCATTCTGAATTCAGGTTTTCACTTGAACTGTAATGTAAGCAAGCAATGTTGTTATAACACCAAAGAATAATGTGTAGAAAAATGCTGAGGCTGCCAAAAAGGAATTGTTCAAAGGACTTGGAATATGACATAATTTATTCTCTCAAATGACAGTAATATTTGCCAAGACCACTGAGGTTATGTGCTAACCAGGCTTCTATGCTAACCATGCCTGGGGAAGCTTCTGGCCAGGGAGGCTATCTGGCATTGAACAGATTGTGTTTA
>NW_008823567.1:0-1951 GCF_000699105.1 Pygoscelis adeliae | reverse complement strand
CTTAGTTGTCGGCTGGGGTTAAACCACAAGAGGGACTTTAAAAGAGAAACCATCCTTCTAGAGATGGTCCCTTGGACCTATTTAAACCCATACCTTAGGTGGAGATGAATGTTCCTGTCCCTATCTGCTGACTATGAAGCTGGATAGTTGTCGAGTTCGTGACACATATTTGGTTTGAAGCATCATCTATAGAGACTGCTGAAGCAATGATAGCAGTTTGAGCAGGGCACTGTCTGGGCTTTGGTAAATGCTATTCACAGAAAAATTGAAAGAGGATGTTTTAGTAATGTGAGTGTGACAGGCTTCCATACTGATACGTGTAAATAAGGCAATTCTGCACAGACTTCCACAATAATGTCATCACAGAATTTGTTTGTTAAGGTGCCAGAGCACCTGTTTTTCCCTATTTTAAAATAACTCTTTTGGAAAGAGTTTAAACAAAAAAAACCCAATTTAAACATTTCCTGTTAAGACTGCATATGTGAGGAGAGCTCAAGGGCTTTTCCTTTCTTTCCTGCAATAGTTTCAGCCCATTGACGTCCTGCTCAGAAAAAGAGCTGACAGCCAGCAGATAGAAATGCCAGGGAGGATCTCCACTATGATTCAGCGCTGTCATAGCAATGTCAGGCGTTTTTCACAATAACATCAATGTGGATGCAGCTTGTGTTTCCTGGATTTTAGTAGGAAGTAGCTTTAGTATATTCATTAAAATCCTATTGATTTTGAAACCATGTTAAAAGGTGTGTGTAGGTACACATTACTAGAAAATGTTTACTATCATTCTGCTTTAAAGCTGTATGCTAGGCAACCTTCTACTAACAACAGAAGGTCTGTTTCAACTGTGCCGAATACCCTTGTCTTTACGGGCAGGTAAGAGAACTGAGTGCCTTCTGGAGTCACAGCACTGTTTCAAAACCTGTTTACATTACATATTTAGGTGCTGCATATGACCCGAGTTTGCTGCATTGGTCAAACCTGTAACTCTCAGCTGAGTAAAACTCCATTCTCTCAGCAGTGTCACTAGTCAACGGTTAACAGAGAGGCTTTTTATGTAATGGAATAAGAGACTTCTGCAAACACCTCAGTCTTGGCCAAGTTTCATATGAAAATCATGCTGCAAATTCATGTAAGTGAATGAACTTCTGGACTTAGGTTCTGAGCCAAAATCCATAAACGTTGTCCTTTATAATGTGATTCACTAAATTGGAGTGTCCACATAATCTCAGACAGGATGTCAAGACCCTGCAAATTCTGCTTATACTTTTGAAGAACCTGTGGAATCTTGAACAATTAATTTCCATCCCTCCATTTCAGTTCAACCCTACCTGCTACCTCTTCTTCCCCCAAAAGGCCAACCCCAATTCCCCATTGTTCCACAGCCTGGGTTCTTTCCATATAAGTGTGAACTTTCAGTTATCTTAAGGACATCGCCAACATTCAGACTTTCTGTAATAGCCCAAGGAGGAAAATGAAACAAAACTTTGGTACTCACCATTGTGCAACATTGATGGGCTCAAGACAAAACATTACCATCCATGTTTTACTTAATTAGCAGAACATCTCCTGATATTAGGAAAGGCAATTAGAAACTCTGCTTAATCACACCTTATCATTATAGGTTAAAAGTACTATTAAGTCCTCTCTTTGTAGTAGATTTGAGCTTAAGGACACACTTCATGGAAATAGAGTTGCAGAGAAATAAATGTGGTTTGGGTTCACTGGTCCAGTTCCTCTTGGAGGGACTGGAAAAATGTAGGGGAAGTAAAATATGCTGATGATATGCTCCTGGAGCCTTTCCTCTGCGATTAAGAAATAAGTGACCACACAGTAGGTCTCTCTAAGGTCCTTACCCTGGTGCTGGTGGTTCATCACCAAGTCCAGAATCCAGATGACACCTTGTTAAAGTCAGAGGTTTCAGCTGTGGGAAGTGCTCTTAGTTTCTCCAGACAAT
>NW_008823566.1:0-1938 GCF_000699105.1 Pygoscelis adeliae | reverse complement strand
TTTTTTTTTAAAGGGTAATCGAGTTCTAGTACCATTATTACAGTAATCTGTTCGCTGTAAAAGTCTCTATTAAACCCCACTGGCAAGCATTTAAGACCACTACATTTTGTTTACACAATATTAGATAAAACACTACTCAGGGTGAACCTGATGGATTTAAGACACCATTCCTCTCACCCCAAAGCGGCTCAAGTTTGTGGCTCTTCAGTAGGTAATTTAAAAGTCATCACTTTGAGTTGCTAAAGAAGGCTAAGACTCAGGCCTGAAGAGAGCGAGTATGCAGCAGTATGTAATCCTGTATTCTCTACTTGGGCAGTGAGACTTCAAGGAGACTTTTTGAGACTTCAACTGTGGCTGTTCTCTGGGAAGGGGATGTTGTACCAGACAGTTGAGGCCATCTAATAGTTCACCGATGCTGAAAGGGTCTCCTCTTCCTTCCTCCCAGCTACACTGCACTTACTCTGGAATCAACCCTTTTGCCAAGCCAATTTGGTTCATTAAACAGCAATTTTCTCACCGGACAGTTTTCTGCCAGTCTACTCATTTTAGTCAGGTCTGGACAGGCAGGCGACCCAGGCAAACTGCATCCGTAGGATTTGGTCTACTCAGTCTTTCAAGACTGAAATAAAAAAAAAATGTCAAGCCTAGAATTTAAAGTACTACACACCCGTTGATGGAGGCACCTGAATATTGCTGTTGACTTGAAAAGTTTTTCGTAAGATTGGTGAAGGGCTTGCATACAAGAATTGTATGCATGACATAACACAGTTAAAGGTTTTGATTTTACAAGGACTTGGTGTGCCTTAAAATACAATGCCCTCCAGGTATCATTACCTACAATTGTTTGGAGAACAAATGTAGGTCCTCAAGGTTTCAAGCTGTTGTATAGCAAGTTCACAGACAACAGAAAGGGTTTACAAGTACTGGCAACCAGGGATAGCTTGCCTTCTCCCTTTTCTTTCCATTTTTTAAGCCTGTAAAGCCACTTATTCTTATCAGTCACATCCTCCCCTCTTCTTGACAACACAGAAGGGAGGAATAAATCTACTGAGAAAGAAAAACATTAGGTTTTTATTATCTTCCCCCAACAGTGGTTTTACAGTGTTAGAACCCCACTGACTTGCATTCTGTTCCCTTTGAATCTAGTAAAATTACATAAGCATAAAACCCATGTCACTGGTAAACATATCAGACCTTAATATATCACTCTGCATTTCAAGAGTGTTTGAGAAGCATATATTCCATCAGTCCTCTTTCCTCCTTCCTCATTAAAAAAAACAAAACAAAAAAACAACCAACCAAAACCCAAACCACCCCAACACATCTCACTCTGGGACATGTTTAATAAAAGCAAGGAAAGATACACAGTGGGAGACCACCCGATTTGTTCGGTAGAACACCAAGGGAATGGGGTGGTGGAAAGAGAACACCGTTCATGTACAGAGAACTAAACCAGAGCTAGAAAATTTGGCTTCTTTAAGACCCAGGGATTACGTGGGTCCTTTTAGAGACTATTGCTATATGCTGATGACGTAATCACTGCTTACAAACTTCATTAGTCAGAGTCAGGCAGTCTTTGCTTTTCCATGTATATACTTGCTTGACTACTTATAACTATACTTCAAATTATTCCCTGCTCCATCGTAGCCATCTTTCTTTAATACACACTTTAATACTAACCCGAAGAGCTCAAAGGCACTACTTAGATATTTCTTTCCCTGATCAGCTGAGGGTTGGAGCCAAAAAGTATCTGGAAAAGCTTAGCTTGCCAGCCCAGAAGAGAAACCTGGATCTTGTAACCATTTTCACCCTGTATTTTTAGAATGTGTTATCCACCATAAGTACACACCATGCTAAAGACATTAAAAAATGAAAGAAAGTTCCTCTTGCATTTCAGGACAAATGCACATTTCCAAACAAACTGCTAAAATAAGTTAT
>NW_008823565.1:0-1940 GCF_000699105.1 Pygoscelis adeliae | reverse complement strand
TGAAAAAAATCTGAAGCAATCCTTTATTGGCAGAGAAGGTTGCTTTATTGAGAGACTAAGACTACTCATCAGACCAAATACCGCATCAACGAAATCACTTGCAGCTTAAGTTTGCCATTTTTGCATTTATAAGCAAGAAAATGACTAATTGACAGTAAACTGTGTATCAGGTTAACATTTCATTGATGTCATTTTCAGCTTTCCCCATCTGACAAAATACTGTCTTTTAAAATTTCTCAAAGAATAACATGCCTGTATCGAACACAAAACGTGTCACTAAGAAAGGTCATGATTTTAGTCCTAAAGAAGAGACCTAAGGCTCAACAGACCAGTTGAAAACTGCCTGACAGGAAGGCTTCAAAACCCACTGGGTCTGCTGCCAGCTTGCCCGCCTGCCCGCCCAGCAGCCAACTTCAGCCGCTTCTGCAGAGCCTGAGCTGTCTCGGCTCTCTGCTCTTCAGCAGTCCATCAGCAACACGATGAGAAGCACAGGGCTTGGACTACCTTTTAGCAGCAAACCTCTTATGTCTTGAGCTCTGTTGCAGCCTAAAGACTTTCTGGCTCCAACTTTGTGCCAGCCCGAAAACACTGCCTCCTAAGCTCCATCACTTGTCCTGCTACTTGTCAGAATCACCATCCCGAGCCAAACTGATTTCAAAGTGCTCAATTCTCATTCCAGACCAGAAAGAAGCCAGATTTTGACACACTGAAATTCTCTATGAAATGGAATTAGATTTCTCCACCCATCTCTAACAGAATGGCACAAAAATTTTTCTATCTTTATGGAAGTAAATAGGAACAATGAACCAGGATTCTTAACTGGACTCTGTCTCTAGCAGGGATTCAAGGCTCCAGACCAATAGCACCTTACTGGGGTTTTGCGAAACATGATTAATACCCGGTGCTCTTAAAACTGGTCCCAGAGATAAGCCAAAAAGGAATGAAGTTTTCCCGGATTTCTTGTGGTCTAGCAAATAGCCAAAAGCTAGACAGAGGAACATCCCAATCAAATGATAACGAGTTCCTTTTTCCCCATCCCCCGTTAGCTCCCTAGATCTCACAGAGAAGTTGATGCAGGACACCTACGCTGTCAGACTCCCAAGGCTGACTTAAATCTTGCCTGCAAGTACTAGAAGGGTACAGATTACACAAGCATTGCCTGTAAAAAAATACATACCCAGTGCCACCAATTACAAGTTTAAATGTAATTACACTCAGTATAATAAATGCATTTGAGTCTGGAAAGATCTAGCTTTCCTGTTTTAAATAGAAATGAATAAGAGATCGCAACACAAAACCACATCTTGAATTATAGGCATTAGTAGCAATACTAATTAGCTGAAAATGAAAATTAATTGAATACAGCATTGTTTGAATCCATTTATCTACTTGATCAAGGAATCATTAACTAATTAAGTAGCAATACTATAATGTACAGCTTATTAAACCACAAGGTCATACAAAGGCCACAGTATCAGTCTCCTTGCAGCAAAAAACATGGTTAAGGAAGGCTATCTTTAGAAGAGTTTGAATAAAAGTCACGTAAGTGCATATATACCAAATGCTTTCAGAATCGACCAGTCAGTTAGAAAATGCCAGTCCTTATTTAGAGGAATGAAACCTGCATAATATTGCTATTATATCCGCTAACTAGCTTTTCTCATAAAAGAGTTCTTTTCAATGCAATACACCAGTGATCTTGGCACCCTTATTCCTATATTTCAAACACAGTACTTGAGGAAGGGGAAGGCTATGTATAACTTGCCTATAAGCTAAAAGCAATTCCGAGCCAAGAGCTGACAGAAGTTAATTCACAGTCTTTCCACAGACCTCTAGGTCAGCAGAGGTGAGGGAGGCTGGGGTATTACTAATATTTACACTTCAGCCAAGATGGTGTGAAAAGTTACCCTTTTTTTTATTTAATTATTACCCAAATGAAC
>NW_008823564.1:0-1934 GCF_000699105.1 Pygoscelis adeliae | reverse complement strand
ATTAGCAGAAGCATTGCCTTTTGGCTAGGAGGTTGACTTTGAACTTAATAATATCCTGTGACTGGCATTACGCAAGATCAAGGAAGTCCCTTCTAGTCATTATCTCCTAGCAAAACCAGAAAAGAAGCCCTAACTTTCTGTTTTCTTGCTCAGCTAGCATTCAATACAGATTTATTAAGGAAAAAAGAAATCTTAGAAGTGCTATTGAGGTGAATAAAAGCTATCACTTTGACTGCAAAACAACGCTATCCATATGCAAAACTTCATAGTGAAAAGAAGCTTCGCTGACTTTGGACTTAGAACAGAAAACATAGTTATGGAAACAGAGAAGAATTGCCTTCTTATTTAAAAATTATTTTTAGAGTTTACATGTTACTTTTAGTTAAAGCACTTATGCTGCATTCTTCTGTCTCAAAAGATGACAGAGACAACATGGACTGCATGGTGAAAAGATACCGCTGGATTGTTGGATTTAAATTTTTGTTGGTTAAATACTAAATAAATACACAAAGCAAGGTACAACATACAAGGGTGAAAGATCAGCTTTCTAAGGAAAAGATATTTTAAATATATCGGATACAGGAGAATGTAATGGGATCCTCTGTAGCAAATACTACAGTAAGGCAGCATTTCGGAATAACAGACCCTGAAATCAAGATTGTCTGGGAAAGGAAAATATTACAGTGCCTGCACCAAGGTGACTGACTTGCTCGAGGAGTGTAACCAGCACCAAAGTTACACCGGGGTCCTGATTCTGCAACTGTGTCAGGCACAGCATCTGCAGCAGTGAGAAAACTGCACTGCAAGCACATACAACTCAAAACCTTTTGAAAGTCTTTGGGCTCACCAGCTTTGGGTAAAGGCTTGTGTATGCCAGTCAATGCCTGCGTTAATCTGAAATACTGAGAATAAGATGTCATCAACAGATAGGAAGAGTCCATTAAGGTATTAGATCTGCAAGCTCAGCATATTTTTCTCTGCTGCTCTGGCAGGGCAGGTCGTTCAGGTTCTGGTTTTATACTTGCTAGACAGCAAAGACAGCAGCTCCAGGAAGCCCTCAAAAAGCTTGGCTGTATATATAAAGACTTACGAGTTAGGGAGTCTGGACTCATACTGTCATTTTCTGTGCAAAATGAGATGAAATCTCATAATTCTTCAAGAACAAAAAGGATGGGAACATTGAGAGAAAACACCAGCATAAGTGAAGACGATCAGACCTGGTGAAGGAGGGTAAACAGCTGAAAACTGATTGTTTACTGGCCAGAGTGGGGTTACTGTGACAAATTGAACGTGCCAGAAGAAACTTAATGGTGAAGGCCCACACCTGCTAGAAGGGCATTGTAGTATCCAGCATGGGGGTTGTGTTTTGTGTGATAGGTGGTAAGATGCCTGTTGAATATGCAGCTTATCTACTTGGTAAACTCAGGTAAGTTTTCCAACATTCCCAGAAATGTAGCAAGCACAGATGCTTAAGGCATCACCACATGGAGTGATAACTTATGGTTTTCAAAGCAATTTCAAGTGTGTGTGAGCAGTCTCCTCTCTTGAGGAGTTGCACTGATATAAATCTAGTGCTCTGGAGACTCTGGACAGGAAGCAGGGCTCCAGAAGGTGGCAATGATTGAAATCCTGCTTGATCGTTCAATTTCAGGGCTAGTAAAGAATTGTATTTAAAGCAGGTTGTGCTTAATTACTAACCAAATCACACACTATTGATTTTTTTGACTGGGAAAAAATATCTGAATCCTCAGCCAAAGCTGAGGTTGGAAAGGCATGTACTGATTCGAGAAAAGTGTCCAACAGTACAATCTTATTAAACCCAGCAGAGCACATTTGATCAAATCCTAAGAATCAGAAGCACTCATTAAATCCCCCAAAAGATACTGACTTAAACATGAGTTTTGTGCCCCTCGCTACAAGAAAGACATTGAGGT
>NW_008823563.1:0-1916 GCF_000699105.1 Pygoscelis adeliae | reverse complement strand
ATGTTCAGAGATACCTGATATTTTGCCAAATCATTTGGCACATCTCACATTCTCGTCAATTTGAATTACTTGTAGATCATTTCAGAAGAGACATATAATTGTTGGCAACCGTTCAGAAAATGGCAGAGAGTCTACTGAGTGCTTTGCTGGCCTTCTCATCCATCTATAAACTGCAAGATAGACAGATTTCCCTAAAACAATATAACTGTATGTCAGATTAATACATGTGCAATTCTAGCTTACATTTACTATCTGGGGAAACGCTCTTGCAATTCTTCCTTACAGTGAATAGTAAGTACTTCATTCTACAGTTTCCCTAAAGGCAGCTCATAATCAGTGTTATTAGGAACACCAGATTCTGACCCTGAGGCTGAGATTATACAATACTTTTTTATTGATTCAAGTGTTAATTCAACACCATATACTTTCTAGAATAAGCATATATCTTTCATACTTTCAAACATTTAATTCTTACAGTAATTCTACACCAACTACAGTAATTAAATGATTCTTTACATCAAACTAGATGAACGATCCCTTTATGATTATGCACATCTATTTTTGTGTCACCTTAACACATGGCATGTAGGAGCACAATAGGTAAACAGTGCCAAATTGATGGCTAATTCTGGTTAAGTTCTGGTTATACAAACAAGAAATTCTTGAAAAAGTCAAGGGTAGCGAGAGCAAAACAAAAATCACAATATATGTATCATAACATTGGTCAACACTGAGATAGTTTTAGGGGATGACAGATCTCTGTGGAAAACACTGCTGCAAAACAAAGCAGAGAGCTGCCTCCATGTAGAAAAATGTTGCAATGGGAAACTGTACAGGGAATTGTCAACTGACTACAGTTCAGCAACAAGAAAGCATATGAAATTAGACTGGAAGAGCATTAATTTTAAAGTAAAAGAATACACGGTCTTCACCCAGTTGCAAAACAGGCTTCTATACACAGAGAAAAGACTGCAAAGCAATATTGGTTCAAAAGTAAACAGACTAGAGGCTAAAGATTTGTAGCAACTTTGCACTGATAAAAAACATGTGGACCAAGAATATAGACCAAGAACTGAAGTCTGATGGATCTGACAGACTATGTGTTTGGGGGATATGCAGAAAGCTTGCAGATGCCTGCAGACTCACCCAAGGGTAGCCAGTGAGATCCTAGACTGAAATGTCAACACACTAGAGCCCATTTGCGAAATACAAGCCTCTAAGCAGAGAAGACTTGACATTTTCATGGGTTCCTTTCCATAACTGCTTTCATCAAGTATGGTTTTCCACTTTAAAAGCCTCGATTTCAGTAAATCACAATAATTAAAAACCAGGCATAACAGACGATCTATATAGTTAGCAAGTCAAAGATGTAGAATGTTCTCCAAATAAAGGCCAAATCCAAAGACCCTCTGAAATTAATAATAAAAGTATCTGCATCCTGCAAGCCTATAAAAAGAAGTGTTCATGGTGTTTGACTGACCATGACAACAAAAGTTGGCCATGCAGCATATGTTTGTAGAGATACTAGGAAGACTGAGGCTGTAAACCCAATTCCCACCTTGAAAGAGGTGTGATAAATAGCTCCTCTCAGCCGGAGAATGATAGCAGTTTGAGACTGAACAAGCAGGTTCCCCTGTGATCTGCCAAATAGTGAAAATTATTTCAAATGAGACTATTTTAGCCTGTGTGGGATATTAAATAATCTTTAAGTGTTGCAAGGCAGCTAAAAGTTACTCAAAACTAAATCTAATTTCTACTCAGGGTTTATTAGCCCCAGAGTGTCAAATGCATGAAGCTTGAAAGCAAACCCGAAACCTACATGGTCTCATGGACTTCTAAGTAGGCATTTTGCTGTCAGATACAGTTGTCACCTGTTTAAGATGAAGAAGGAGTAGTCCATAAAGCAGAAGAAAAAA
>NW_008823562.1:0-1852 GCF_000699105.1 Pygoscelis adeliae | reverse complement strand
CTTTTTGTGGTGGATAGCTACATGGCACATAGTAAATATTCTATCCTCAATAGCTATTATGACGTTTCTATGATTTTTTAAAGCAAAGGCAGTCAGGATGACAGAAAGTGTTTTATTTAAGGCAGTCATGAAGGAAAGGTCTTGGGACAGAGTGAGTCCAAAACAGACTTGTAAAAAGAGAGTTAAGATTTGAAGACGGTGGACACTGGCATCTTATTAATTACGTCTTATGTGCCTACCTGTTGCTTCTTTGAAGGATATCTAAGAACACTAGCTTTGAAGAATGGGTACTTCTCATACGTGTAATCATACATCCATTCACAGAAGTGATTTCCAATGTCAAATCCTCTGAAAAAGAGATAAAGACTGCATACCTCAATATTTGCATTCTAGCAATCAGTTTTTGCTTAAGCAAACCTACAATCAAGTTTAAAAGCACAAGGCTACTTAGAACTTACTGCAGTTTTGCTACAGGAGATAGAGAATTGATGGCCAGAATACAACTTTTTTGCAAGTTATTAAAATCAATTAGTAAAGACGAGCAGTTGAAAATGAAAGCTACCAGCTACATGAAAATACTAGACTTTGCTACCAAGTTTTATACCAATGGAGGCAGTTAAAATACTTGATTATGCACTACATCTCAGCATGAAGTCAGATGCGTCTCTAACGTTAGCATTATTGCAGGCAAAGAGGTCATACTCAAAGTATTTAACATATCCCACTTTTACATTATTGGAATTCAGGGTTCCATTATGTTCCAGCTATGCTAATGTTTAACGATCCCCAATGACTCCACACACTTAGATCATCCTTAAACACAGGTCCTCGATGATTGAGGTTAAGAACAGAAAGCATTTTGTGTAACCATGCAGTGAAAAACCTAGGATTACTCTCATCGGCACAGATGAGAAAGCCATTTAAAAGGACTGAAGAAAAAAATGCAAAAGCAAACCTGCCCTACATATGTACACCATCTACCATTCTCATCTCCCCGCTAGAAAAATGTTGACATGCAAGTAAGAAGCCATTTGTGCATAAACAAGCCCTCTAGTCTGGACAACCAAGGAGCTCCGACAACTTGGACTCTGCTGTATGCCTATACTCAACGCCACCGGGACCAGAGCTGTTTTAACTACTGTCCACCACTCATAGAGCAGAACATAATTCACTAGAATAGACAGGTAATCAGCAGTGCAGCACTTGCACTGGAGCATGTAGGAAGTAATACACCTTCCTGCCGAACAGAAAATAAAAGCGGTTTACCGGTAATTATAGCTGCTGTATTCAAAGTCAATGAGCATCAGCTTTTGGTTTTCTGAATTCTCTCTGCCTTCCAGAAGCAAGACATTACCTGAAAATTTTAAGATAATACAGCATATTCAGTAAAGTCCCAGGAAAATTACAGAAAAGCAATACTCTATCTTAAGAAACATTGTTCAGATAACCCCAGTTATCCTTTACATCCGCGCAGGAGAATGATAGGAAAAGCCAAGTTGCACTGGCTGTATACCAGCTCATTGGAAGCTGAGATATATACTATAAATCTTGCAAAGCCGAAAGCAAGAAAGTTTTCTTCTGTACAGGCAGAGGTAGATTTGTTCTCCCAAGGGTCCTACTTCTCCAGTGTTTCGCTTGCAGCTAACTCGGGTGACACTGTCAGCCTTAGCAGCCCTTGCCAAATTGTTTCTTTCCACAGCTTGAGATCTAAATTATGCAGCATCTCTCATACCTGCATAGCACTATCATTGATCACACAACACTTGGGACAGGAATTGCTTTTCAGCAGCCTGAAAGCCACAGACTGATCACTTTGCTCTTCTAGTATGTGGCGTAACCAGTATCTATAGAA
>NW_008823561.1:0-1880 GCF_000699105.1 Pygoscelis adeliae | reverse complement strand
CCCTCTGGTATTGTCTGTGCTAGAGAAGTCTTGATTAACTTATGGGGGCAAAAACACACTGCACACATTACAACTATCGTCACATGACTATCATTCAGCTATCACTTCATTGTAGATTAAATCCTTCTCATCAGCTATACTTCTGGAATTGCATGTTCTTAACAAATAAACTATTATTATTAACTTAAATGCAAATTAAAGTAAAAATGTATTATGGACTCCAGGCAGATGTACACAGTGAGGTAATACCTTCTTAATTCATTCATAACTTTAAAAGCTTTCTTCATGTGCCATGGATTTACTGTAATAGGACAGTGAATTTCAGCGTTATCATCTTTCAGATCCAAGGGCTTCTGATGACAAAGTTTGGTACATCTGGAAAGAAAGAGAAAAAAAGAGGGGTGTTAATACTTCTGTCTAATCTCCAGTTCTGTCACTCTTATTTTCTCCACCTTCATCTTGGGGAGGAGGAGAAAATTTGCACTTCAACTTATTCTTTACTCCAAGCAATTTTGGTTTCCCTATTACCAACAGTGTGGAGGAATAGGTAGAATTCCTGAGGAAGCAATAAGTTGGTGACCAACATTAGTGAGGTTGACAGAGGCACTCAGGGCTAAAAATAATCTCGACTAACGAAAACATGAAGATGATGCCCTAGAATATTTCCAATAAGCCCTGAAGTGAGGTGAGAAGCAGGGGTTCGGGATCTTTTAGCCCGGTGCCCATACAGACCGATGGCAGAACGCAGCATCCATCACCCCGGTCTCTCAATGCCTTCACCACCTGTGAGACAAGAGCCACTCTCTGCCCTTCCACCAGGACCTCCCTTACTGGTTCGTGCAACTCCCAGTTCACCTTTGACAGGAAGACATGATGACTACTGTAATTGTCCAGGCTTTCCCTAGCAGCAGCATGAGATATAGGTGAGTCTGAGTTTTGCAGATCCACTCAATGTTTTGAAAAGCAAAAGTGACCAACCTCTGAATTTTTCTTACTCGCAAAAACCCACCCAAAATAGCAAGAGAAAAACTAGGCAGTGTGACAAGTCATTAGCTCTACCTACAATTATCTCTTTCTATCAGAAATACCCAAGTTCTACAGACACTAACTTCTGTTGAAAAACGTACATCCCTCAGTCACTAGGACTGTCCAAACAGCAAGTGGGTTTTTCATGCCAAGCCAAGCCCATGAGTTTCGTGTTTACAACCACAATGTTATTCTTGTAAGGCAAATCACATTGTTGTAGTACTTAGAAAATGCTTAGCATCAGTGATGTTTTCACCTACACTGTAACTGTATTTCTGAAGCTCTGAGATGGAAATAAGCAAAGTCACTGAAGCCACTTGGTGGGGCAACTGACCCTGGTAGATCAGAGATCTGATTTCAAATGAAAACTCAATCTTACTTGCTTTAGGTAAGAATAGTCCAATTGAACATATGCATTGACTCCCATAAGTCCAGCCTCTCTTCTACCATAACTAAAGCCTTTTACCTGGGCATGTCTACAGAAGCTTAAAAGAAAAATTCAGCGATAATTTAAGATTTTAACCTAGATGTCTATATTCTGTGCACTATAGCAACATGCAAAGCAAAGTAGTTGGCTCTACTTTTCATGATCCCAAAACTAGCTACAAAATTTTGGAGCAAAACAGCATGACGCTGCATCAAGCAACAAAGGAATAGAAAAAGTCTCTATAAAACACTGGCTAACAAAGTAAGATCCATCTACAGAGCTCAAACTACTACCAACTTACTACATTGTACCATGAAACTGCTATGAATTAAAAGTTGCATGCTCAATTTTGAAAGTGATACAACTCATTACTGAAAGAGGCCCACTAACAGACAGCAATTCTGCATCAATCAGGAAAAAAAAAAAA
>NW_008823560.1:0-1875 GCF_000699105.1 Pygoscelis adeliae | reverse complement strand
CCCCCCCCGCTTCCCCCCAACCCAACCCAAAATAGCAATGCAATTTTGCTCAGGTATTTGCTTCTACTTTTCTTGTTGAATCTGCCATAAATCTTTATCTGTTGGGTCAATTACAAGTCATTATTAAAAGAATTCATTATAGGCTTCAGTAAAGTTAATATTGTTAAACTGTGAACAACTGTATGTTGTCTTCTTTCTTGAAGTTTTCCTTCTGTATGAATGAGCCACTGGGCACCGAAGTAACGGTGCAAGGGTTGGCTAACTTCTAACTTACCTCGTTGTTCAGCATTTATCTTCATTGCTAGTGCAGCATAGATGTTCAGCAAGTAAGCGTGAGTGCAGTGTGTGTCTTTATATACTCTTAATTACACCTCTCCTATTTTTATTCTGTTCACACATAAAATAGAACAAAATCTTTTCCTGTCTCTTGTTGAAGAAGATGGTTGCCTTAAAGCAAAATTTATTGTGGTTTTACAGGCACAAGGGGAGTGGTGCTTCCCGGCCTTGCTGGCAGAAATTTTCCAAGTGCACAGTTCACCATTTTGTTTGACCTAATAGGGAAAAAACCCTATGACTCTTCTTAAAGGCTGTCTTTTAATTAGCTTTATAATGGATTCCCATTGACTTCCTCTGCATGAGTACTACTCCATTAGCTCATTACTATGATTTAAAAGCAGCTAATTACAATCATAGCTAAATAATTGCATTCAGGTATTTCAGCACATTTTGATTCTCATATTAGCAGTTTCCAGACAATGCATCTCACTTGTCTTGTTTATAGCCTTTTTACAAATGAAGTGATAGTAACGTAAATGTCTTCCTCTCTATAAAACAAAAGTGAAAATCAATAATGTCATCTATAAAGAATATAAGTGTACCAGCATTGAAAACGATGTAATGAGTATGAAATTTGTTCTTGTCCATTTCTGAATGAGAATATAATACTCTTCTATAGCCGTTGATATCATCAGATTTACTGGAATGAAAACCAAGAAACAAAAATGCTTGGTAGAATTAAATGTCAGTCTCTCGGCTCCCAAAGTCTGGCACAGACTGGCAAACCAAGGCAGCGATTAAATGACTCTATTTTCATACAATGGACCATAGATAAATCAAAAGTATTTCAAAGGTGGAGCTGATAATGTTTGTTCTTGGTGTGATTGTTACTAAGAGTTTAATAATAGATTATCATGTTTGTAAAAGAAACATGGTAACTGAGCAAGGACTCATTTCCTGTCCAGTGGAAAAGACAAGTCTGAGGTTGTAAGGAAGGTTTTTCTTGATACGGGGAGGAAACTGATGCTTCATAGTTAAGTTGTGAGAGCAGGGAGACAGGGTGTAATCTTAGTTGTGGAAGAGCTGTTCCTGAAGCTTCCCCGACCACCTGTTCTTTCTCTGTGTGTGTATGCACGTGTGCAGACTTGCCACCTGAACGTTGAGAGATTATGGCTCTTAATCACATAGGTACTAAATTTGTGTAGTCTGTAGATTTTCTGAGAAAAATTTCCTTGTGAGATTTTGTAGTTTCAAGATCTGGTTGGATGGAAATTTGGTGCTGGTTACTTGAGGTTAATAAACCTCTCCCTACTCCAGCTTCCCTGATGTGCCTAAAGATAGTGTTATTAGGTGGGTATTGAGTGCTGGTATTGACGTATTTCAAGTGTGTAGTTCTTTATGATAGTAGATGTGACAGTGATTTAAATAGACTCAAGTCTATTTTGTATTCTCCATAATTTTGCTATGTGAAGTTTTCCAGCACAAGTATATGGTGAAAACTCAGAAGGCTTAACTTGGAAAATCCCAAACCATTGCAAACTGTGATTTGGCTGAGTTGGTATCAAAACTGTAATACTGAAGGAGCTCCTGGACAAACTC
>NW_008823559.1:0-1914 GCF_000699105.1 Pygoscelis adeliae | reverse complement strand
CCTGCCTTTTTTCCCAGCCCAGCCGCACAGGCTGGAGTTACTATTGCTCCTGCCCGTGTTCGTAATTCTTCCCGTTTGTCTCTCCGTCATGGTTATGCTTTGCTTTTTTCCCATGCTCTGTCCACCCCCAGGTTTCACACCGAGGCTCTGACATTTTGTCTCTCTGGCGTTATACCTCTGTGTCTTTTTTCTGCATTTTCTTAAAAACAAATGCTTTCTTCATATCTGTATCTATTCTTTCAAATGTGGGGCTTTTTCTGCCCAAACTAAATAAAAGTGTAAAATTGACCCCAGATTTTTTTGTTGTTTTATGCCTTCCATGTGCAAACGAACGGATACAAATATTTTATCCTAGCCCTCACTTTAACAGCAGATTGGGGCTGCATTACCCAAAGAGCTCTGCTGCCCTCTACAAAGCTAAGTAAGACTTTGGACTGCCTAATAAATCCATTCCTTGCATACAGATATGTAACTCCAAACCTTTTTCAGGTTTTGCTTCATTTTTGGGTGTGAAAAGATAGGGGGGAAAAAAAAAACAAACAGGATTTTAATTTGAATTTTCTGTTTAAAAACAGCATTATGCATGTGAAATCAATTTGAAAAATCTGAAGTGTCAGACTTTCAAAGCCAGATTTCATTGGTCACCACAGAGCAGAATTTCAGAAATTAAGAATTCTTGGAATAAGAAAAAACAAACATTCCAAAATCATTTACAAATTGCAATAAAAAACCCTCAAGGTTCTGAGAGGAAAAACTTACAAATAGGAAAAACATTTTTTTTTTCCTAAAGAACATTTAGAGAGTATGTTTCTCCATTGTGAGTTATTTAAAAGTGAGGAAAAACATTCCTTGACATTTATTGAAAATTAGACTTTATTTTTCTAATTGACAACAAATGCCAATGTCAGTATTTTTTTTAAAAATACCATTTTGTTTCTTAAATCCATTTTCTGTTGGTGGAACGTCTTCTGATAGCTGGTCATACTTCAAGCTTTTGACCCTTGTGGTCATTGAAACTTTTAGAATCTCTCATCTTTTAATTATGCTTTGGAACCATCTATCAGTGTTTTCCTCAGCAGTCCAAAACGCTGATGAAGAAAAACAATGCAAAAGAAGATACGGATATTTTAGAATGTGCTTCATTTTGCTTCTACCTTGCTGGTAAACTTTAAGTTTAGAAGAATCATCCAAGTCCAAGAAAGGCACCATCTTCATCAGTATTTTCTAAGCTTCCAACTTCAGGAGTAAAGACTTCTCAGGATTTTTCTCAGGATTTTCTTCAAATAAAGGTTCCTCAGCTAAGATGCAATAGCTAGTTTAATGAAATCCTTCACTTTGTTTGCTGCATGTGCATATTTTTCTTTCAGCTACGGTCATTTCTAAAACACAAATAAACCAATAATAATTTGAGGGACTCTTCCCTTTTATGAAAACGAGAAGGAGAAAAAGAGGTTCTCACAGGCTCTCATGCCTTGGCCTGTGAGAAGAGCCATGAAAAGTTTCTTAGACAGCTATTACAATGAAATTCAGGGTGGCACAGTAGGGATTAACTTTTTTCATGTCTTTAAAAGCAGACATCTAAATGCCTCCAGAAGGAAGAGTTTCTGTCTCCCAGAAGACGCAAACCAGCAGGCTCCCCATCAGCCTGTGTTTCTTGATGCACACCTCTGGTGCCATTAGTAGAGATCATCCATCTGCCGGCTTGGCAACCCGCCTGCTGCATCCTCATACCCTCTCCTTTCTCTCACCAGAAATCCCTGGGCATCAACAGGGGGAGGTGGGAAGGTGTTTCTCTAAGTAAGGAACACGGATGAGTATGTCAGCAACTTGATTTTGTCTGGACAGAGACTTAGACTCTCTTGAAATTATTAAGATAGAGCAAAATTATTATTTAACAGAGCAAATCCTTTTTCT
>NW_008823558.1:0-1898 GCF_000699105.1 Pygoscelis adeliae | reverse complement strand
CTACCAAAATTCCCAATGGAAACTGCATATCCAGCCTTATTTCCTTCTATTACCAGAAAAACACTGGTGCCGTCCCATTAGGATGGCTCTTGAAGTCTGTTTTACAAAGGTAGATGCTCCTGTTGGTAGTAGAGCGGTAAATGTTTTTCCACCTAGCCTTGGCCTTACTATCTACTACCATAACTGATGCAGCCAAATGTCAATCACCCAGATTCTAGGAAACTGCTGCCTCTTCTGTCCCCATCACTTCCCCTCTCCTGCAAATGGAGAAAAGTATGGGGAGGTGAAGAGAGAGAAAACTGCTGAGGCCTCTGTCAACACACACTTTTCCAGGTAAAGTCTTGCTGCTATTGCTGAACCTGCTGCAGTGGCCGGTTGGTCCTTGGAGCAAAATGGAGGAGTATCCTTTTCTGCTGGTGAAATACAGCATTATAATTGCCACATGAAATGGTGCTGTCTCTCTTGCTGAAAAGATGGATGGGGAAAACAAGCATACTGGATTTCCTTCCCCTCTGCTTCTGCAAACGTGCACAAACCTTGTGGAACATGGGGACACCAGGTTAGCTTCTGATGCACAGCCTGCCAAAGGGGCAAGTATCCTGGAGAAGTTAAGCCATCACAGTATTATGCAGTAGAGTTGCAGTGCATCTCTAAAGTAACTTGTGTGTAACTTGGAGTATTTCTTCTCCACCCTCCTGTGCCAGAAAATGGGGTTAGACAGCAAATAGCTGCTTCAGTGCAGCTGCCTAGTTACAGAAATTATGGAGTGTGTGGGTAGGATATGCTGGAGTGTGGTGGGGCTGGGTTTTTGAGTGGCTTTCCTTTTGCCAAGCCTTGCTTTTCTTCAGGCTTCTGGCTCTTATCAGGAGACTCTGGGGAGCAGTGTAAAGTGTACAGGCTAGAAATAATTTCTTTATATTAACCCTGTATTTTGTTAATCCCTTATGTGTATGCCCATACACAAAACTGAACTTAAATACTACTCCAAGAGTAACTTTTTGTATATAAAAATCCCCTGTACTGGGATGAAGCACCTGTTTTGCTTACATTTTAGGGTAGTCCAACAACATCTTTAATAAATACCACCCTTAACGCTAGCTACCTGTTTCTTCTTGTACACGCTGCTGTAGTAGATTAGTAGAACTGCAATGTTAGGCCATTCTCGCTTGCATCAGGTTAAATATAGCCATTTTCTGTACTGAAATACATTCCTAACACCTGAAGGGAGTAGAACTAGATGATACTGTTTTAAAATGGCAAACTGAACAGTAAAAGGACCAAATAAAATATGGGTTAGCTGGATTATTTTTAGCTTTGTAAGAAAAGGAGGTGGTAAAATAATAGATTAAACAAATGTTTGTTGATAACCCTCCCTCTTATTTCACTTCTTAATCTAGCTACTTAACCCATCTCAAGATAATTTGGGATTTAATTTGCATTTGAAGTAATGGTCTCATGTATAATAT
The DNA here is from genome assembly GCF_000699105.1 of Pygoscelis adeliae. Classification (NCBI taxonomy): domain Eukaryota; kingdom Metazoa; phylum Chordata; class Aves; order Sphenisciformes; family Spheniscidae; genus Pygoscelis; species Pygoscelis adeliae. The sequence goes on along the minus strand of NW_008823558.1, from coordinate 432 downwards.
AGAACACACACTCCTTTTTTCCTCCCACTTTCTACACTGTCTGTCTTCTAATGTCCCTTTAGGTATTCATGATTGTGTGAAAGTTATTCTCCCTTCTTTTTCCCTCCAACTACCTAACTCTGTTCACAACCAGAGCAAGCTAAAGGCAGTTCGTATCAAGAGTAATTAAGTGGTTCTGAAAGGTTAATTTCTGAAGAAGGTTGCTTGATAAGTGACAAAAATATGAAAAATAAGTTCAAGTGGGCAGTGGGCTCTTGGATGTCTATAGAATTAAGTATGGAAACAAAGCTAGCAAATGAAAATCAGACGCTTTTCCTCCATCTTCAGTTCTGATGTGTTTCTATCCGTTATGAGATGCAGAACACTGGATACTTTTTTAAACTAAGTATATTAGCAGTATTAGACTTTTGCAGACGTGAGGCAAATTGATTT
>NW_008823557.1:0-1915 GCF_000699105.1 Pygoscelis adeliae | reverse complement strand
CTTAAGTGTCTTAATAACTTCTCACATCTCCATTGTCTCATGTGAATCAAAAGAACAACTAATGTCTTTAAAATAAAGTCCAGGCTTAAGTGCTTTGCTGGGTGAGGGCTGTATTGCACAGGAAGGCTGAGATGTTGGCTGTCTAAACAGACTCAGAGACTATACTGAAAAATCCATTTGCGTTGGGTTAGTCTCTAGGAGATTACAGCTTTACAGTGATCTTGAATTAATCTTTGCGAATCACGAAATACTTCTTTTGAGGGGAAGAGGAGAATGAAAATCAAGTGTGGAGATGAGTGTATTTTTCTGTATTTACTGTTGCTTTGCATAATTGCTTTTGTTATCTGCATAGTTTCGGTAAGGAAAAAGGAACTTTCTATTTTTCTTCTTTCTGTACTAGAAATGCCAATCCAGGACTGCTTTACATACGAACAATGTCAGCATTTATTTTTGCTTCCCAAACTAAGCAGGAAGGGACCTTAATTAATTATTTTTCAGTGTTAACTCTTACTGGAATATGATTTTATTCTTTTGTCTTCTGGTCTGTGACGATCATATTCAGGAACGATAACAAAGGGCAGAGGGAGAGACCTGAGGTGCAATGATGCTGTTTCCAAACAGAGCTCCTCAGAAAATGTGTGTGAGGAGGGTGCAAACGGCACGCGTACCTCTTTCTGCAGCCTAATGCACCTTCTTCCACGTTGCCTTCGCTCACTGAGCTTCAGGTCCAGTCTCATTTGGTGGCTGTGTGGGAGAGAGGGTCACACATGTTTGTCCTGCGTAATGCAGGAGAGCCCCCCAGCACTGCAGGGTTGGTTATCAGCTCCTTCATTGGGGTCAAGTTAGTTCTGTGGGGAGTTTTTGATACCTGTGGGATCTGCTCTGATGCTCCTTGATCTTAGTGCAGCAGAAGCTGGCTTGGAGTCTTCTTCACCGGGGTTGAGCGCAGCATTATCTGTCCCAGTCGGGCACTGGCTGTACTCTGGTGTATCTTCATTCACAGAGGATTTTGAAGTGCATCAGCTGTCTTGGGTTGAGTGGGATGTAAGCACAAGCTCGAATGCTTTCCCAAACAGAACAGTTCTCTCGATGTGTGTTTGTTTTGGGCCAAGCTTTGTGAGTTAGTAAGAACATGGTTGAAAAGGACATCAGCTGCAGGAGTAGCAGCGAGGCAGAGCTTCCTTCTGAATGCATGGGCAGAGCTCTGGGTGCAAGTGGCCAGCTGCAGCATTGGTCTACTTGTTAGGATCCGGGTGTGGAGTAAGAGGAGATTGCATGCATGCTGCTTTTAACTATGGATACCGTGATTCGGCCAATGAAATTCAATTCTTTCTCATTTTCATCAACTGGATAGTGTTTTTGGACATGGTTTATCTCACAGAACCATAGCTGTCTAAAAACGAGAGGCCCAGTCTAAGTTAATCGTCTACTTTTCTTTGTAATAAAAGGAAGGAAATGGCCATCTCCAGGACAAATGGACCTGAGGTACTTCCATAGTTCCCTGAAGTATTTTTCCTAATGGCTTGAATTCTGGCCCATGCGGTGAGTTGTATTATAGCAGTTGCCACGTTTGAAGTCATGCCTGTTCCCAGGGGGGTTCAGAGCAATGTCAGCTGGAGCAGGACTGGATCATCCTCATTTTGCCAATGTGGCTCCAGTTTTTGCAACAGCCCTGAAGTGGATAAATTGAAATGTTAGCAGTGTAATTCAGCTTCCTGGACTTAACTGCGCGGTAGTTTATGCATTTCTTCTGGTTTCCCAAGCTCCTTCTCTAGTTAATGGGGACTAGACAGGCAGCTACAGAGGCAATTCTTCACACTGAACTTAGCATCTCCTTTGTGGTCTTTCTTAGGCATGTGTTTTGGGCACTGGCAGAAGATTTGGAATTAGGTAATGTGACAAAAAAGTATGGTTT
>NW_008823556.1:0-1904 GCF_000699105.1 Pygoscelis adeliae | reverse complement strand
TGGAGACTAAGCCACCTATTCAGACCTAGTCATGTGCGGCCCATTTGGTAAAAGGCTGCATTTGCTGTCAACTCTAGGGTCTCCAAGTTGTACAATGCTACATCAAAGGCTGAACAAGCCCTGAAAGCTTCCTGCTGCTTGTTGCAAGGTGTTAGACTTTTGCTGCAATAGGCAAGCAGATCCTGTAGCAACTATACCTATGCCCTCCCAAATTTACATGCTGTCTTTCTCTTCTGGCACAAAATGGAAATTTCACAAGTAACTCAGAGAAACGAAGCTTCTCCTAAGAACTGTTTCCTTAGAGGACAACAGCATTGCTAGAAATTGTTGCTTGTGTGACTTGACCTACAAAGAACCTTAAATGGCTGCAGATGGAGCAGACTTTGCATTTTCATTTTATTTGTCTTACAAGTTTGTAAGAGAAATATTAATAGTACACTAATGGTAGCAATTACTATAATGAACGTAACAGCTGGTACCAGCAGCTGAGCATACGTTTCGGTTTTATACTTTTCATGTATGGCGTGAGGTGGCTCTGAGCAGTTGCAATCACTGTCTCTCACTTTTCCTCTCTGAGGATTCTATTTTCAGCAAGTCTATGCTTGTGGCAAAAAGATGGAGAGCTACTTTTGTAAATATGTCGCCTCTCAGGAGGTTGCTCACAGATCTAAGAAATAGGTAACGTGTTCAAAGTATGGTCAGTCTCTCAATCTACTCTGGTCCTCTCGATGAGTACGGTTTCACCACCAAAGCAAGTATCTTTCAGTTGTGCATCAAGCACTTTGTCCTTCCTCTTCCTAAAGACAAAATAGAGTGGAGGGACTCCTGCAGTAGAACTGTGCAGCAAGAAACAATTCTGCTCACTTGAAAACACTTACAAATAAAATGCGTGTCTGGGCTCCCAAGATTGCCACCCAGCTGGCTCCACTTCTGAACAGACCCCGTGAGAGTAAATGAAACAGAAACGTAGCACAGACACTAAGAAAGGGCAGAAGGGAACTAAGAAAATTGTTCTGGCCCATCTTCACTCAGATTAAAGGCAGAACTTTAAGTAGGAGTGAGCTAGGCTCCTGCTTTGCAGGACATGGGCGTCTATCAGCCGTTAGACTGATGGGTTTTAGTCAAACTCATATGATGATGCCAACCTCCCCAAAGGCAATTCAGTTCAGGGCTTTACCTCCAAATGTGGCATTCAGCATTCCTGTTTTAAACTTGGAATTCAAGCCTATGCAAATGCTTTACTGCATTCATATGCTTTTCATGCTAACACAGTCTAGGTACTAAGGAGCCTGAGGCACTTCCAAGCTTCACTAAAAGCCTGCAGGAACTGAACTGCATGCAGGAAACAAAGGAAGCATGAAAGGCAGTGGGCATTTCTGGTATTCACTTTACATGGTGTGAAAACTTTAAAATGCTACAATGACTGTGCCTGTCATCTGTTCATCTACTGAACATTCAAGGATAATATTCATTGAATCAAAATTCTTTCCTGCCCTATCTAAGATAGGAAATTTCAGATTCCTTTTTAAATCAAGCCTCAGACTGTTACCCAATCAATTGACCAAAATACTACAGAAGTACTTTGTTTCTCCTGAAGAGCTACATGTTCTAAAATTACCTCAATTCTTTCTCAGAACAAAACGCTTCCAGAATTCACCAAGTTCCCAGGCTAATGTCTGCATCTATTATTACATTTGGACTTCTCTTGGAAACTCGAGTCAAAGTTGACTCTCATGTCCCCATCTTCTAAACCAACAGTACTGGTTACCCATTGCTCTTGTCCTGAAGGACTATTCCAGCTTACGCTGCCATTATGAAATGTAATGACTGCATTTTTAAGACTCCTCTCTGTCAAATGCTTAGGGTGTGAACAAAACACAAGTTTTACATTTAACATGTGCATT
>NW_008823555.1:0-1912 GCF_000699105.1 Pygoscelis adeliae | reverse complement strand
TTTTTTTTTCCAGAGGACTCGCGTAGTTTGCTTCCTTTTCTATGAATTGGGAATATAAGTCCTCAGAAGCCATGCTGCATCTGGACATTATTGGAATGCTCCCCAAAATCCGTGACAGTTTTACAGTCATCTCCTCAGAGGACAAGATAGAAGTCTATTCATAAAGTATGAAATTTGGCTAGTCCCCAGTGGAATCTCTACAGTTTGAGACAGAGACAAATATTTGACTATCTAAAGGCTAATTAAGGACTAATGTGCTAATTAGTGTTATAATGGATTTTTTTAAACACTTACAGAAATAATTAGACCAGGTATCAAGATACAGCAAGCATGGACATGACTTATACATTGAGGATAAAATCTGAATCAACACTCTTGCAGTTTCCTGACACTTAGTAACAACTGAAATGGTTGGCGTGTCCTTGGAATGAGCGCTATCAATGGCTTTGCTTTTTTGGAAGTTAGTTTTGAGTCATCTGTGAAAGTGGGACAGTTACTCTAGTTTCTAAGTAGTGCCATACTGGTACATTTTAAATCCACAAGATACTGTATCTCAACCAAGTATACAAGAGCTTACCTATAGAAGTTCCCTGATATACCAAAAGGGAAAGTAATCGAACATAATAGCAGAAAGATATTACAAATAAACTGCTTTTGGACAGTGCTTTCCAAATGATGGAATCACATTACTTTGAAAATTAAAAGCCTCAATATTTGAAATTAAGGAGACTATAAGATTTATGAGAGGATTTTTCAGAGTGACAGCATCTTTTAGTTTAAAAAGTTGGGGGTCACCTTTCTGGTATCCCTCTCCCACCACTTTGTGTTACGGCCTGACCATGCTGAACTACGTATTGTTTGCTTATGCCCAGATTATCAAGAGCTCTAAATCAAAAGTGTTCCCTTCATTATTTTTCACTCAAGTCAGCTGCACAATTACAGTACTAATTCTTTGATATTTCCAGGTCACTGAGCAAAATTATAAAAATTCATTCTTGAAATCACATTATAGGGACCTTACTGGAAACATCCTCTCTTATCTAATGAACACTAATGAATTAATCAGTTTTTATTTCTTTTAGTGATTGGATGGTCATTTTGCATATTCTGACTTTTTCAAGTTTAATAATACTCAAACCAAAGCTCAGTGGCATTTTAGAAATATACCATTTCAACTCAATGCACCATATTTAATTATTAATTTGACTCAAAGTATATTATTGCAGAAGAAAGAATGAGAAGGTATTTGTTTGTTTGAACATACAACAACAATAACAAAATCTTATATTCATATATTTCTAGTTCCATATTTGCAATTTCACCCTTTCCCTCAATGAGCAATGCAAGGCCGACAACCTTAAAATTAACTGGGTCATTCTGCTTACACGATACCAAAAACCTGACATTGCTGATGCCTCCAGATTTACTAAAAATCATCACTAGTTGCCTGGAGAGATCCTAATTCAGCTCTTCCAAAACTTCAATATATCGCAATCAAAACTACTGTTCTTAACACTCCTAATGTGCAGGTTTCTTTAGCATCTTCTTGAAGCACTACAGGAATGAAAAGTATGTTATATTCATAGAAATACTTCCAAGATACAGAATAGAAATAATTATAGAGAAATGGCAATTGTTATTCTCAGAATGGATAAAATACACTGTCAGAATTTTTTTCAAAATAAATCTCAGGCTCTTATTACACTAACTATGACAGCCATAGATTTCTCCCTGTACCATTTGGTTTCCCCTGTCAATTTATTATAATCTCCCACTTCTGGCTTACATTCCCTCTTTTTACCTTATGTGCTATTTTAAAATAGATATAATAGACAAATCTAAATAGGAATTTTGTTTCTTAAAATTAACAACACGTTCTCTATATTTATTTTATGCATATGTTTGTGTGTGT
>NW_008823554.1:0-1873 GCF_000699105.1 Pygoscelis adeliae | reverse complement strand
AATGGTAAGTAGACTTCAGATATGAGAGCAGAGGTGGGAGGACGACACGTCCATGATCTATTTGGCAGAGGGCTTCTTTCCTGTGAAATTATCCTTCCCATTCTCTGGCCCAGCATCCTCCCTGCTCACTGTTAAACCCCCGTGCCATGTGCACAGCTGTAATGTGAAGCTATCCGTCCTCCCAGGGCCCCAGACAGAGCTGGAGGCTGAGAAGGAGGCGACGGGTCCAAGACCGAAGAGGCTACGGACAGGGTGAGCTGGAAACAACAAGCAGCAGGCAGCAGCAGGGAAGTACTGCTGGAAACCCCTTGCAATGGTGAGGGATGAAAATCCCCTGACACAGCTGCAGGAGGGCTGGTTGTGTGAAAAAGCCGTGCTGGGGCAGGGACGAGCTGCAGATGCTGCCCCGCATGGGCCCCAAGCTGTCATATAGGAGTTGGGACACTCGGTCACCCCATCGTACATGTCTAGTGGCTTCACAGCCCAGGGCACCCCCAGCCTGAGGCAGGGCTATCGGCGGGAGCTCCACATTCAAGCTCTGAATAAGCCAAAACTCAAGGCCAAACTCTCTTGTGCCCCTTTTCCCTTGCCTTGTCTGGGATCTTTTCTCTTTGGGTTCCCTACAAAAAGGTTGGGGCAATTCTGCCAGCCTGATGGAAGTGGTGGGAAACCAGCCCCCATTCAACAAGATTGGGACCATCCCGTGGGCAGGCCAGAAGACTGAAGGCTGTTGCCCTTGGCTTTCCGGCTGCTGGGCCGTTGCCACGAGGCGTTCCTACCTGGGCAAGACCTGCCAGTTATTCTCCAGCCAGTGCAGATGCCCTCACCGGGGACTGGATGTCTGCCCCTGTGCTGGGCCAAAGGGACAATCCGTGAAGGCAGGAAGGTAATTCAGTGTCGTTCCTTTTGGCCTGACCTTCACCAGTGTCCTATTGCTTTTTACAGGAGTGCCATAGGATGCGGCGGTGCCCCGGTGGTGCAGCTGTGGGCGACGTGGACGCGTGCCCAAGAGGAAGTAGCCTGAGACAATGGAATTCATTGCACACGTATGTTCTTTGTTGATTGCTGTGCTGGAAACAGTGACCCAAATGTGGCAGTTTTGATGTCCCCTCGCTCCAGCCATCACTCCCCTCCCCTCACTTGTGAATGATTCATGCAGAAAGCTACACATCCTTCCCCAGGGACGAAAGGAATAAGGGCCCCCCTCACCTTTCCTCTATATTAGTGCATTAGCATCTGAGATCCACTGTGCTCTTGCTGCAGTTTCAAATGGGAAGGGTATCGCTTTCCTGGCGTCCCAAGTAATTGCTTAATCTGCTTGTGCCTGTCTGTACCTTTGCCGGGCAAGGGTGTACGCACTGGCTCCTTTGAAGAGGGTATTAAGGGCATTTGTCTACTGCATACCGAAAAATCAGGAGCTTCTCCCCTCCCCCTTCCCTTCTCTGCTTTGCTTGCTCTGAAAGAAAACAGAAACAAAATAAAAGTCGCGTTTGCAGCACAGTGCCGGTGGTATAGTTATTCCATGGGGAAAACCTGATATATCCACCTATTGTCTGAGCCACTACTAAGAGACCTTAGTGAATGAGCAAGTTACAAAAACAGGTATCCTTCCTTAGAGATTAATGCGATATTTGCGTCTGATATTTCCTGCCATACAGCACAGATTGTTTGTGCCAATGGACAAGTGAGAAATACGGCTTTCCAGAGGGGGGAAGGACTGTTGCAACACACCTTTATTGTCCTCCTCTGGAACAGCATATTAAATTCTTTTTCCATCCATCCCTGTAAATACATTTCCTATAATTGCTACTATGTCAGATGCACTGTAATCTGTCCCCTCCTACGTCAGCTGCATTGTTGTAACCCCCCCCCC
>NW_008823553.1:0-1893 GCF_000699105.1 Pygoscelis adeliae | reverse complement strand
AAGCGATAATTTCTAATGCGTATTGCTGCAGCTCCTGCTAAAATTTTAGGTCTCTTTCAGATCTACTGACCCATATATTCTTTTGGTAATGTCTTGTTGTTCTTTCTCATATGCTTTTGCTCAAATCCATGTTTGTCTGTCTTGTGATTTGGTACTCTTCTCCTTGCTTGGTCTGATTTCTTCCTACAACAGCTGTGAAAGTGGAACAAGTGGGTAATGGGAGGGGAAATAGCAGGCGCATCGTGTTTTCCTTGTGGCTTTGTGATGCTGGATTCAACATGGCCAGAAGCACAGCGGAACGCAGGCTGGGCTGGCAAGCAGGGGCGTCGCCCAGCGGCCGTTCAAATTCTAAACTTGCTGCAGAGAGGGAGGAGGACAGTGATCCCCAAAATAACAAGTTCCAGAGAGCTTGAAAGGTTCTGGATCAGTGCATGTTTTCCTTCAATCAGCTTCCTCTCTGTTTTATCCTGCCAGTTTAGTCTGTCTTCTCCCTGGGGAGGTAGCTGTAGCCTACATGATCTAGAAAATGGTTGTAATCCAAAGAGATGCAAAAGAAGGAAGTTGTTATGTCTCACCTCATTGTTCTTTATATGAAAAAACCTTAAGTTCAACGGAAGGGATTTCATGTTTGGGGATGGTTAAGATTAGCACTGAGGAAACTATGGATGGGAAGTAGTATGAGTACGACTAAATTTTATTAGGTTGCTGTTAGGCAAACGCAACTTTTCTTTCTTCTTCATAGGGGCAATTTGTTGTGGTTTTCATTGATTTGGTTGTTTTAAATGTTGCTGATTTATTAATGATAAATAGCTGATGCTGTAGCTACAAGAGTTGTTGGCTGAGAATTTTTCTTTGCTGCAATACTGAAGAAACAAATGGCTCCTAAGGGTTTGTGCCTTTTGTTTTTAAATTTTATTTCCAGAAATTCTACGTGCTAAGCATTCTGCTTCAGAGATAAACAGTGAAGTTCGTATCTTGAGAGATGCTGTGTTACTGTTTTTCTGTTCTGGAGATTTACTGTTTATTTTCGATATAAAAAAGTATTGTTGTCAGACGAGCTGTGTGTCTTACCTGTTTACATTCCTTGTTAGACTTTGTAAATTTGCTTTGAATAGCACATGGGTCATTAGTATTTATCATTTCATACAGGGGAGTCAATGTTTGTAAACTAGCGACTTTTTTATGCCATCAGGAGATTTCTTGATGCAGCTGGAGACCTCAGGAGCCCCCTTCCCATTAACTGTCGGGGAGCTGCAGACCCCGTAAGGAGTGGCACTCGGCATGGGCAGGGAGGTGTGCGGTGGTCTGGCCTTTCATCTGGTGCCTTGAAGCTATGGTGTCAGTTTTGAGTTTCTAATTGCCCTAAGTTGTTTTTGCCCTAAAGCTCTTGTCTGGCCAAGCAAATAAGATCCCATCGTGGATCAGTGTAGGCACAGAAGTGTGACTATATCCATCTTAGCAACTTCTTCTCATCCTGTGTCTGACAGATATGGGCATATCATGTTCTGTTCTTGGACACCTGTATCCACAGGTCAACAATTTTTATTTTTAGTTCAGGTTGTCATACAAACACAGATCCTTTGCTTGTTAAACAAATGTAGTAAGAAATTATTCTTTCTTTAAATGAACTGGGGATTGAATGCTACAGTGAGATGCCATATTCAGCAGAACAAAATCATATTCCTCGTTAGGGTGGCAGTCCTGCCTAGGCAGCCGGGAAGGCCAGTTGCATGTCTTGACCCTCGCGGGCTGGGCTGTCACAGTGGTGTTCACTGTCCATGAAAGTGCAAGCCTGCAGGCACGTGTGCGAGGAGGTGTGCCTTCAGCCACAGCCTCTCCTGCGCAGTCTGCTGTGACCTGGCAGCTCAGGTCCTTAATCTGAGATCTGAGCCA
>NW_008823552.1:0-1837 GCF_000699105.1 Pygoscelis adeliae | reverse complement strand
AAATATTTACCAAGCTTATACATGACAAAACTGGTACGGCCATCAAGCTGTCTCAATCGCTTACTAAAATGGGTTAAGCCTAGCTTTATGCCACTTTGGTTAAATGCAGAATAGAGGACGCTATCCTGGAAAGCATAATCCTAATGCACAAGCTAATACACTTAAGCTTACATTCCAAAGCTGTGATAAAGGGCCAATCGAGTCCATAAGTATGTAAGAGTAAGAAAGGCTACGGTTTTTCACTCCGTGTACACACAAACATCAGTAACATTACAATAGTGCATACAGGTGTTCTCATGTATTTCTCGCCTTCCAAAATATTGACAAGATGCTATCAAGTTGCATAAGAGGACTAAAGAAATTGCTTTACAGGAATGATTAAGCAATTCAGTTTCTCTAGAAAAGAGCATGCTTCAACTGCAAAGTTAAGACACATTAAGGAAATAAATATCCAAGAAATCCAATATAGCAAGAGACTAAGAAGTGATAAAGCCTAAATATACACAGTAAAAATGTGAAATGCTTATGTCTTCCAAGAAAAAAATCAGATGTCATAGTTTAGTGAACTTTGACCAAGTACTTGAATTTAAACACTACAGGTAACTGTAAAATATGAAGGTGCTACACACAGGAACCCAGAAAAGATTGTTTCTCCAAACCAGCGGTTGGAGAGTGTACAATTTTCTGCTTCTCTGAACTTCAGAAGTATATGTTCTCCAGCTGTAAAATAGAACTTTGGTCAAATTAAGGTACGAGTAGCCTTTGGATGCCTTTTCAAAACTGGGATAGACTTCAGGTAGTTTGCATTATTCTTCTTATTCTCATGTTTTAACTTCCGATTATGACTTTTGCACTTATTACAGACCACATACCTTAAATTTTTCTAGCTGCCTCACTTTCATAAGAAGATCTTCTACCTCACCATTCTTTTGTTCTAACATCGACTGTAAGCGTTCCAGCTGCTCAAATTCTGCCTGAGAGCCTTTCATCTGTAGCAGCGTAGCCATCTGCAGCTGAAAAAAAGGAATAAGAAAAATCCTTACAACAAATACTGGGTTAAGTGACTGAAAAATCTCAGCTTCTTACCCATAACAGTTAGGGTACTCAAGCCTTGTAATTCTAATCCTGAATACAGAAGTGCACTGGATGCTTAAACTTAGTAGTCTTCACAACTGCCATCATAGGTTGACACTAAAAATCTTTAGGACAGCTGAAAACTTACGGAACAGCGTAGTCCTGAGGTGTCATATCTTTCTCCGTATTGACTAAGGAACCTATAAATATACTGTCAAGGACACACACAACATTTCACACTCAAACCATAAACACCAAGTCAGCTAGAACCAAACTACAGTCCAGGCTTGTTTATCAGAGCTAAAAATGCATCTATTGAGGTCTTCTCAACTTGGGAAAAAAACCTAGTTCACCGACGAGTTTAAAAACCCTTTTTTTTGCAGTTCTGATTCTGAGGTACAGATAACACTAAGTTTGCCTTCTGTAATATTAATCCAAGAATTTCAGCTTCTTCTACTCCTTCAGTGGAACACATCCTTTCAAGCAAAGGAACACCCTTTGTCATTACAAAAGAAGTTTATCAAAGTCAAGTCTTACATTTATAGCAGATTTTTCTGATGCTGTTAACATAATAATATCATAGTACAAGGGCCATAACACATTCAGTTAGAAGTGATACATCAGACATTTAAACAACTGGAGAAACAATATGAAGTGCAATAATGGAAAGACTTAACAGGGTGTTAGTGGAACTGTAGCATTTTTACCACTCTAGTCAGTTTGGATAAGGTAACACTGTAGGACGCTCAGAAAAGTCACAGGG
>NW_008823551.1:0-1901 GCF_000699105.1 Pygoscelis adeliae | reverse complement strand
TTTTTTTTAGGAAAAAGTGTAGGTTTTGTCGTATGTGGTGCTGAGTTGGTATCAAGCCATATGGATTACTTCTCAATTCATTTTAACACAAAATATCAGTTCTAGTTAAAAACTGTTGACTGAAATGTACTGTATAATGTTCTCACAATAGCTAGTAGATAATGTTTTTGGCAATTGTATATATTTGCTTATCTAGATAATTTCGTATTAGACATTCACAGCATTCTAACTTACAGATGACTGAAAATAACCAGATCTGTAGTGTACTATTAATTTCAGAATTTTTATGATGAAATGCAGCTTGATGTTCAATTATTTCTTCCTCTCCTACCAAATGTCAGTTCTATTCATGTGGAATAACTGTAACCAGTAGTGCTTTGTGAATTAGTCAGTAAATACTAGGTGTAGGTAGTACCTAATATTTTTGTGAAGCATAAGAATGCCACTAATTTTAAAACAGCAGTTGTTTTTCTAGAATTAGATGTTTCCTTTTCTTGCCTTTTGGAAGATTTGTTGTTGATAAGGAATCAGTATCTTGAAAACATAGTTCTTTATACCTTCCTGGATGAAAAGCTTGCTGCTTTTCATTTTTTCAGTTTCATAATTACTTTATCGTTTAATGGAATATGTACTACCTATTTCTAAGCAATGTATCTGAAAGCAACGCTGTTGGTCTTTATACGCTCAGCTACTTTTTAGAATTAGCATCCTATTTATATGTCTTCCCCCTTGTGTACAACTTACACAACAACTAAATGTGCAATTGCCAGAAGATGACATAATGACCTAAGCTGAACATGAAAGAAGGTGCTGCGCATTTTGGCTTGATTGTAACAAATCTTTTCGTTTTTTCTTTTTAGAGACTTACTGAATTGGTGCAGCAGGATTGCTTACAACTTCGACAGTAATTCTTCAACCACAACAGTGAATATTTTTCAGGAGGTGCGGTAAGACTTGATCCAGAAACTGCTTACCCAAATTCTAGCATTGTCTCACAAATCTTAAAATACTCTATTTGGGAATGTGAAATGAGAATTTACATTTAGTTTTATCTGAAGCAATTGGACTGTAGTTGGAATATTTGTGATCCATCTATCGGAGGCTTTCCTTACTACTAGGAAAACTGCAGTACTGTGCTGAAAGCCAATCCAGACTTACTACTGTCATACAAACAGCATGCCGCAACATGATTTTAACTGATAGGAGCTGGGATTGCATAGGACCGAGAGTAAAAGTTTTAAGATCTTTTCTTTTTTCTTGTCATATGAGGCTTCTTTCCTGCTTTGCTATGCATCAATTTACATTGCAGGTTTGGAATTTTTCAGGTGTGCATCAGTCAGAGGTAGTTTTAAGACATGAGATCTTACAATGTTACTTCCTTCTCCATTTTGGTCCATTCATCTAAAAGTAGCTTCTGTGACTGGGCATTGAAAAGTTTTTACTTTCAGTAGAAACCCACTACGTTACAGAGTTTAGAAGTTCTTATTACATCCTTTTGAACTCCATTGTTTAACTCAATCTGTGGACAGTGAAATAATTTTATTTACCATGGCTGGATTGGATTCAGGTTCATGTAAATTAAGATGGTGCTTGTCAGATCATATCATACAAAATTTGTGTTGAAGAAGTTGGTTTGTTTGCCCCTTGGCAGGCATTGGACTGTTTCACAGCTATGCTGTCCAACCAAGGGAGCAGACAGAAAATGGCAAAAGTTATTGGAAGTAAACTAAACATTTCCAAGAAAAAGGTATGTTGAGCTATAATTAACATGATGTTTGTTGGTAATATTCTATAACTTGCAATTTTTCTAGTGGTTAATTTAAATGTGTTCTGCTATTTTTCTTAAAAATGATGCTCATCTCTCTGTCCCAATGTCCTGGTTTTGGCTGAGATGGAGTTAA
>NW_008823550.1:0-1894 GCF_000699105.1 Pygoscelis adeliae | reverse complement strand
AAAGATGAATGATTAATACAGCATTAGGAACACATAGCTCCATGTACTAAAAACTAACCAGCTGAACTAGAAAGCTCATAGTCATCACTTATTAGTCCCATCACTGTATTTTAAGGGTAGAAAGCAATATTTTGATGGTTCCATTTGCATTAATTTGTCACATGAGGAACTGAAATGCAGAGACTAAATAATTTTGCAAAAATTGCAGTGAATCTTTAAGAGGCTACAGCAAGGCAGGGCATCAGTCTCCATTCTGTTTAGCACTGTACCCAGCACCCCTGCTTCCCATGTTTTACACAAGGGCCAGGATGAGCTGTAGCTTTTGTTAGTGGAAGTTAGCAGACACTCTGATCATGCAAAGTGACAGAAAATTACAACTCAAAATTAAAGAAGCCTTGTTACACCAAAAAAGTCTACTAAAATTAGGCCATTAACCAGGAATTTTAAGAAGTCAAAGAAAGCAATTAACAGATGTATCTTCTTAATAAATGTGATCGAGTTGCAATCAACATACTTTGAGGCAGAAAAGGCATTTTTCTAAGGCTTGAGAACAAACTATAAATTGTTCTGTAATAGTTCAGGTATCCTACTTAGATTTAGTGAATAACAGAACTATTGGGAATAAAACCCCACAGAATAAATGTCCACCCACTCCCACGAAGTCTCTTGCCTCTTGGAATAAAAAAGGGGTGGATTCCCATAAAGTTGTCCATCCACACAAACTCTCTCTCCTTTGTTCTGTCATAAATCTTTAGTTCATTCTTCTGATAATCAGTCAGCTCAAGGAATTGACTCATTTCCTCACATAAGAATGTCAGGCATTTTTCACGAGCTAATAAAGCCGTATCAGCAGAGCAGGATGTTGTACCTGTAATTGGAAAAGTTAAGCATGCTTCACAAACATAACTAGGCACATTCATCTTATGACTAAGAAACACAGTTCCTTCACAGATGCCATTTTTGTGTAGTATTCTGTTTCAGGTTTATATTTCATGTTAGTGCTTTTGCTTGCCAGTGCTTCCAGTACTGTTTACCATGGACAAATTGTTCTCTGAGCAACAGAATTAAGGACACCTTATTTCCAAAATGCTTTCTTCTACTATCATTATCATCCTGATCCCTTGCCATAGTCCCCCCCAGGCCTTTTTTCCCCGCATTTCTTGTGGCTTTTCACTTTTTCCCCACTCCTACATCTCCTATTTATCAGCTGAGCCAGTGGCCACACATGCAAAGATGCATTCTGAGCTATGCACATGATACAGGCTAGCACACACAGATGCTGACACGTGGGGTGGGACATGTAATTAAGTACTATATCAGCTCAGAAGACTCAATAAAAAACACAGGCTTTCTTAATTTGTGTGCTAACTTTTGTAATATTATTATTACTACCTCTAATTTATTACTTAAGCTTGTTGTATTATTCAAACTCTTGCTACTGAAACACAAAAAAGGCTTACGAAGTATAGAATATTAAGTGGAAGTAAAAACTTCTCCCAGAAGAGTTCCATGCTGCCCCAAAACATTTTGTTTGCGTTCTACTCAAAAATATTAATATAAATATATACCGTCATATTTTCTGCTACCAAACGAGCACTGAAGACTTACCTGATCCTATTCCATCAATGTATACCAAACATGCAGCATGGATAAAAGACATAATTGGAGAAATGTAGAGAAGGCTATATTCCTTGGCAGAATTCGACTCTTCATCCTCTACCATGACATTCATAAAATTAACCCATGACAAGACATCTCGCACACTGAGAATACACTGACGACCAAACTCTTGATTAGTCAGCCATTCAACAAAGTCCATCATGAGCTCTGCTATGTCTGCCCCTGAAAAGAGAGTAAAAAACAAAACAATCAATGGAGTTATCAGATAATTTTA
>NW_008823549.1:0-1873 GCF_000699105.1 Pygoscelis adeliae | reverse complement strand
TGGGCACAGGTCGTAGCAAGACATCTTTGCGCGAGAGAGCTGAGCCTGAAACACGTGGCCCCAAGGACAGGTGTCATGAGCGAGGACGAGATCCCCCAGCGGAGCAGTGCCCTGTGCCCAGGGCTGCCTTGGAGCTGGAGGGACCAGAGCCACCGCCTTGCCCGCGCTGCCCACCGCTTGCCCTTTGCCCAGCCAGCCCCGCTCAGTGCCCTGCTCTCTGCAGCCCTCGCCACGCATCTCTCTGCACACAGAGGCCCCATAAGCCCTCCCCGAGAGCCTGTGCAGGGCCTGGCCCTGCGTGTCCTGGCCTTGGGGCTCCTTCCTCCTCCCGCTGCAGCTCAGCCCACCCTGGCCATCCAAGCCTGCTGCCAGCAGGCCCGATGCCGGCAGAGCTCTCCCGGCCAGGGAGGCCCCGTGCCGGCCCCTGCCAGAAGAGGCAGAGACCCGCAGGCACCCACCTACCCTTTTCCTGAGCGGAGCGAGGCAGGAGCAGTGGATGCCATCGCTCACCGTGGGCAGTGCTTTTATGCCGGGCCGATGAGCGCGGGGAGGAGCTGGCTGCGCTGGGGGCACGTGGCCTGTGGCGGCCGAGCCCCTGCCTCCTCCCCGCGTGGCACGGGGCTGTTTTGCTGACACCGTTTCCTCGCCAGTCCCAACCCGCTGTATCAGCCCCTGCAATTTCCCGCTCGGACACTTGCCAGCTGCCACCTAATGGACCAAATTAGCCTCGCTGTCTTTTCATTATCTCGCTGTGTAAGAGGGCACGCAGCGTGACGAAGGCTGACTGCAAGTGCCCTGCGTGCCATAGCTCTTCCCCAAGGGCTTGGTCTCGGGGCGGCCCCATGCCCTCTTTGCAGAGACACAGGGAAGTCCAGGGTCCCATCGCTGGGCAACAAGTTGGCCTCGCAAAGGCCTCCCGCACGCCAGCGACTGCGTGACGTATGCCGTGTGGCTATTATCTACAGAGACGTGAGGTTACGAAACGAAAAAGCAAAGGCACCCCTCTCGGGCACTGCCTGCTCAGCACGATGCATCATTCGCCAGCCCAACGGAGCCGGCCTCCATCTGCCTGCAGGCGTTGGCCATGGACCTCTGCAAGTCTGGGGGAGAAAGACCCCTCGTGCTCTTTCCCGAGGCGCCTGTTGCAAGAAGGAGAGATCCCCACCTGGGCCCACGCAACAAGGCTCGTGCCAGCCTACCCCTCGCAGGTGTCCTGGGAGCCCCAGTGCCAGGGGACGGTGCTGGGCAGAGGCTGCCCCCGGGGTGCTGGGGAGCTGGGAGCCCCGTCTGAATGCACAGCTGCAGCAGCCCCTGGCTGGGCTGGCGCTTGGCGGCGGCTCTCCTCCCACCAGAGCCTGGCTGCGGGCACAGGGCAGAGGTGTCTTCCCAGAGCAGAGGACAGGGCAGGCAGCGAGAAGCTGCAGAAGCACGTCCCTCGCCTGCCGTGCGCAGCCCCCAGCAGGGAGATGCCTGCTGTCATTTAGACCACGAAGCAGAAAGGGAAGGACAGCCTCGGAAGCAGCACGTGCTGGTCTGGCGAGGGGATGCTGACTCAGGGAGGGGCAGGAGCCGCACAGCCCCGTCCTCATCAGCAGGAGGGAGTGCCGCCTCTGCAGATTGGCCCAGGTGGTGCTGAGCAATGGCGGGGCCGGTATAAAAGCTCTGCCTCTGCCAGGCTCTCCCATCCTCTGCTCTGGTCGCCTTCTCCTCGGGGAACAGGGTAAGTCTGCGAGCGCTTCTCCTCCTTGCCCCCTGCTCCGGCGCCAGCCCCTCCACCTCGGGCGCTCCCCTCGGCTGCTCTCTTGCAACCTCTGCCCTCTTGCAGAGCACCGTCCAATCCCGCACAAAGATGTCTTGCTACGACCTGTGCCCA
>NW_008823548.1:0-1889 GCF_000699105.1 Pygoscelis adeliae | reverse complement strand
ACATTTGTACTGCTGAATGCGTGCCAAGATCAGAATAAATCTCCCTATCCCATTTTACAGATAACAAAAAAAGAGGAAAAGATCCAAGATTAATAAATGGTCTGAAATACGGCCAGAAGAATAATAAAGTTGAATACAGTGAGGAAAACGTAGCACAAGCCTGCAGAAAAATAAATCCTTAACTTCATCTGATTCTAATGATATAAGGGTGTGTGACTGAAAAACATGGAGGATATTTAGTGAAATACTGTAGGGTTTTTTTGTCTGTTTTTTTTGGTTGGGTTTTTTGTTGAGTTTTTTTTTAGGCTGCAGCTATTTAATTTTGTTTTTATAAAGCTTCTTTTGTATTAATTAAAGTTTTTTTGGTCTGAATTTCACGGTGACTGCAGCATTTGGTCACCAGTCTTCAAACCCACAGGGGATTCCCTGAAATGCCTTTATTGCACAGCATTCTTACAAGTGCAGCAAGATCTCCGCATTTGAATTTATTTGTATAAGAACAAACTAAGCCCTTTGTAGTCAGTGCAACCTGTACTGGACAAATACAATATAACGCTGTGTGACAGAAGACATGGGACTACTGAAAAGCATGCCAAGTCAAATGGCTTGTAATCCCATCGAAGCTCCGCTCTTAGTGACCCCTGCCTACCTTCCTGACAACGTGGATTTAAACAGCAGCTCTAACGGCAGCTGCTTGCACACTGTCCCCATCAGACATAATACCCGAGGACTAAAAGGAGATACATTTCTTAGCCCCAGTGGAGTGTGTGATGGGTAAAAGAGGGCTGCTGTAATCTGTCCGGCAAGCAGGAGCATGCATGAACTGGGTTTATAGTGAAAAAAGAAATTTGCCCTGTGTGGCATGATGCAGTCAAGCTGAACCAGAATGCCAAGAAGGGTGACTTAGCCCGGTGTGACTCGATATCCAAATGGGAATGACTCATATGACTATCTCACTAAGCACCTTCTATTTTTGTGCATGTTTATAAATAGCTTTATTAAAAAGTCAGAAGGCCCTATGAACTCTCTCCCAGAATGATTACTTGAAAGTGGGCAAGGGTCTGTTCCCAGCACACGAACAGCCAGGAGGTCACCAAAGCGTGGTGCTAAAAAGCTACAGGAAGCTAAGGACACACTGCGTGTTTCACTGATTCAATTTCTCCGGTGTGGCACTGCCTCAGGAGAGGCTCGACCCCTGAGCTCCCTCCTCTTCCACCTGGGTATGCGGACCTCCGGCCGCCTCTCACCACGTTCTTACGATGTTCAGTCACACCCTCGCACCGTTTTTAAGCACCACTGCAGCTCCACGGAGCTCACTGTGCTGGCAGCCAACTGAAAACCTAATAAAATCCTGATCGTTTCATGCCAGCTCTTCACTGTTATCTTTTCATAGTAAAATGTCATCTGGCTGACAGCACTGAACACAACTGTGCATGTGCAGCAGCATGGCGAGGAAGTTCTCCAAAGGGATTTCCCAACAGACACATTTGCACTTACCTATCTTTGCCCAATAGCCTGGAGCTGTTATATGTTTATCAATATTATTACTACCACTATTACCATCAGTCTCGGCACTTTGGCACTCCAGACAGCTTCACAAGAGCAATGTGGTGCATATGTCAGCATGGTTTCAGCTGGCTCTTTTCTTCATCTTTGGCTCAGAAGATGCCTGAAACCTACTGTGACAACTGCAACAGGTATTTAATGTGTTAGTGAAACTGCTGGCCATCATTAAAAAAATCTTATTGCTGTTATGTTACCATTTAAGACGATTCTTACGAGGTTACTTGTAAGTTCAGTTAGAACCGATGCTCCCATCTGAACTCCATCAATAAAGTAAAGGGCTCTTCCCACTCCTATATCCCCAGGTAGCATTGCTAAAAAAAAAA
>NW_008823547.1:0-1883 GCF_000699105.1 Pygoscelis adeliae | reverse complement strand
GTCTTACTGGTAAAGATTCAGAAAAAGAACTGTAACTGAAAACGACTGACCACTTAATCACAGCAAAGGCAGAAAAAAAGAATCTTCAGTACAGAAGGCTTACGTCTGAGACATCATCCCTATGAATCAGCAAATAATGGCATAAATTGTCAGTTGATGGTGTTCAGCTCATTAGGACATCAAGCTAACAAGCATATATGGGGGAGAAAGATAGCAATACTTACAAAACCTGTCTTGAGAATTGGGTTTTTTTGTTACCAGTGAGAAGAGATTGCGATATTTGCTATTGAACAACTGTTCTGAATTGCCCTAATTCAAGAACACATCCTTAAACTCGTATAATAAAACTGATCAATTCTCATTACTTTTTAAAAAAGCCTAAGCTAATTGTAGCTTTTAGGTATCTGGGGATAAACTAGGAAGGAGTTTACAGTTACTTAAAAAGAAAAGGGAGGAAATTCTTGTTTAAGCGTCTAGCTATTTTCCCAAAACTCAACTCCCAAACCACCGTATTTTAAGCCTAATTGTTAAGTGCTTTTTAAACAGGCTGTGTATTTTTCATTGTTCATTGAATATTATAACCTCAAAAGTATAATTTCTTTGCTTCTTTTGTCCTCCATGTCTATAGATCATTGATTTTAGCCTATGCTACTAATGGAGCTTGAAATGACTTTGTTTTCACATTTGTGTGCTAGTGTGGCTGAAGGTGGCTGAGCTCGGAGCAGGATTTGCACCAAGCCCTGCTCCCACGCATTACCCATACATATCTCTTTCCAGAACTCTGTGGCTGCTCAGAGCTACTTTCTTGAAACAATTATATTGTCAGTCATCTGAATGTGCCCTCAAGCATTTGAGTCATTCTGCCCAATTATATTTTACAATATTTTCCTCTGTGACTTACAATATTTCTTCCTGTTTGGATAACATTTGATGAATTTATGTAAATAAGGAGAGTTTCTCCTATGATATATCTATATGATATAAAGCAGTAATATCAGGTAGAGGAGGTCTCTAAACAGTTTCTAATCTAACATTCATTCTTGATTCAGCTTTAGGATGGACCTAAACAGGGCACAGAAAAATTGGAGGGACAGAGTTTGGGAGTACTGATGTGGATCAGTGTAGCAGGTCCAACAAACCTAAAATGATGTTCTTGTTGAATGGCAATGGTGAGGAAAGGCCCTTTGTTCCTCCACCCCCTGCCTTGGCATCGATTCCACAGGCTGCCCATGAACCACAACTTTCTGCAGAACATTGAAAATGGTGGCTATGCAGCTGAAGAGCTGAATGTGCATAGTACTTTTCAGGGAACTCCTGTCCTGGAGCTGCAAATGTACCTGTGTTCTCCTCAGGCATTTTCCTTCCACTTTCCGAAGCTGGGAATGAACAGCCTTCTTCCACCCATCCCCTCATCCAGCTCTGTCGCAGTGGTGTTTAATGTAGTGTAGATCTTTCTATGAAATGATGCTGGATCTTAAAAAAAATAGTCAAGAGCTAGCAAGGCATTTATCAAATATGGCAGCAGGGAATGACATTCAGCTCAATTAAATTCACACACAATTTCTAATTCAAAAAGTCATTTGGAAGCCAGAATATGAAACATGTTGAGGAATGGGATTTAAAATTCAAGTGCTTAATTCTCAATTCTGTTAGGAATTACATTTAGGTAGACTGAAGGAGACTTAGGATGACCCAGAGGACCATCAGAGGCTAGAGTACGACAGCATTGTAGGTGACAAGAGTTGGCCTGAGGCTATTATTATTTGTTCATGATGGTAGAGGTGTACAGCCTGGAAACTGAAATTTCAAGAGTTTTAAGTACTTGAAATTTGATTATACATGGTGGTTCTTTTATTGATAACTTAATTGTCTTTTTTTTTTTT
>NW_008823546.1:0-1823 GCF_000699105.1 Pygoscelis adeliae | reverse complement strand
AAAAAAAAAAGTCTTTCCTCATCACAAACAGCTGTACAAGTCACAACAAAGCAAGCATGTATGTTTTTCTAGAACTCTACAAATTATATGTTAGTGGGAAAAGATTTCAGGGAACCAAGCCTGGTAAACTCAAAACCACATACCTGCTCTCCCACTATCACATTTTATGGTGACAATTCACTTTTCATGGATTGTAGCTAAATTACATACTACTGGGGAACACCTACTCCACATCCACTAGTAAGACTATGTGGAATAGATCTTCAAAACCATAAAACTCTGTAAACTGTAAAAGAAAGTAGCTGTCTTGCAATACCATTTCATTCCTAGAGAGAATATTTTTGGAGATAAAGAGATTGCATGAAGGTAGGGGAGAATCTATTAAGATTCAGCCTGGGTGTCAGACTGCAAACTACTAAGGCACAGAATATCCCCAGGAACTTACCTTGGATAGTAATTCCTATGGATTCTTCTCCTAGCTTAAGGATTTTGACCTTGTGCAATTAAGCCTACAGTCCCTAGAACTCACCTAGCTACGTATTGCTCCACTAACATTGTAATTTATTTATTTCTATTTTTTAGAACTCCTGATAGTTCAATATTATTCAATGTAGTCATTATTTTTATTTTCATTCAACCGATTATGTAACCAAATATACTTCATAAGCATGCAGCTGGCAGCATCTGGGATTAAGTAAAAGAATGCCGCAGAATAGTACTAAAATTCAAAATTAATCAGATAGTCTGGAAAAATATAATGGCTATTCAGAAATGATGAGTCCAGATTCCTGCAGACCATTAATCAGGAATTTAGGCAAATAAGGGAACAATAATTAGGGGCAACAGTGGATTACAAACCCTGAGATAATACTCTTGAGAAAACAGCAAAGGAACTAGGATGTTGCCGGAATACAGTCAGAAACGCAAACCTGAATATAGTCCAATCAAGCTCATTGGATAAATGAGAACCACCCCCAAAGCAGACAGAGAGAATGAGGAGACGCATTAAAATATTATTTAGGTAAGACTCAATGAGTTGGAGTGTAGTCTAAGGTTAAAAAAATTAAGGGGAGACAAACTTAAGTACACAAAAAGGTAACAAAGAGATAAACAAACAAGTGTGTATTTCAGGAAAGAAGAGAAGAGTTGCTTCTCTGCCTGGTGGATAGAGAATTAACACTGGACCCGCAGTTACTTCTTGCTGCCACTGCAGCGAGAAATTCTTGTTTAATGTTAAGAAAAAATTTCTAATATGGGTAGTGAAACACTAATTACTTCCAGTAGTTACTTATCACTAGGGAACAGTATTTAGGCACATGGTAAACACCTTTGGAATAGTTTAGAAATAGAAAATCAGGCAAAGGCATAGAGTAGTCTATTCCAGCTCTGTGATACAATCGAACAGCTTTTATCAGTAAGATAGCCATGACTTTAGTTAAGTCAGATTCAGTATTCTTCAACAGTCTTGCATTTGCCTCGTTCAGCAAATGTGGAATAAGCTGCATGATGATTTGTATTTCTGAAAGGTATTATAGCTGTAATGAATTAAAGTTACCCTTATTTAAAAGGTGTACCAATTAAAATTCAACTGCATTTATCTAAAGAGTTTTAAAAAGTCCAAATATCTGCCAAATCTACGTAACATTTTATTAGCAGAGGCTTGCTATTGTCCGGTATTGCTGACTTCACACAGAACCTCTTTTAGAAAAACATTTCAGCAATGGATTTCCTGATGAGTTTACATATTACAGTAGCCTGTCCTGAAGGAGAGTCATTTAATGCCCTCCTGTTTACTAGTGTGCTTCTTAAAAAAAAAAAAAAAA
>NW_008823545.1:0-1896 GCF_000699105.1 Pygoscelis adeliae | reverse complement strand
TTATTTCCAACCTGTTGAAATCAATCAAGCCAGGAAGCCTAGAATATGACATTTTATGTAGCTTCACAGCAATCCACTTATGGCATTCATCATCGCAAACTGTTTTCAAATGCCACTTCTCATTTATTTGATTCAATGTGCAAAATGGAATCAAATTTCATTACTGTGAAGTAGAGAAAAGTTTTTCCTCTAAAGCTGAGTAGGATTCCTAAAATTCTGCATCATTCCCTTTGCAAATACTGTGTCTGCAGACATTTCATATTATATTCTGAAATACTCGGTCATAATTCTGTGTCTATGAGAAAAGTACAGCGGAATGGAGAATACTTGAATAGAAATCCCCATGTGTCTGTGATTGTAGCAAATAAATGGAAGATTGGTTTCTAGTTCAGATTTTGCAAAAAGTTCAGAACCCAAAGTCATCTTGCAATTATGATGGCTCTTCACTCCTATGCTTGTATAACTCTACTGGCTTCATTATTTATTTTATTTTTTAATTCAGATTTGCAGTAGCATGAAATCAAACATAGGAAAATGCTGGAGACAGATGAGATCTAGTTTAACTTCAGGCATGCTGTAAGCTACTAAATAAATCCAGGGAGTATTGTAATGGAGACATACTTCTCTGTTAAAAATACTGGATACAATCAAACTTGAGCTTTCAAAAAAAGGGAGACTTTATCCACTAAAATGTTCACCATATAATTCCATTACTTCTAAAGATCTATTCAGTAAAGGATTATATTTGTGATTAAAGGCTGAATCCTACAAGAAGTTCCCGTATTTAAAAGACTTCTCATCTTTCCTATAGATATAATGCTCTGTTAAGTAGAGATGTTCCAGTAAGTTTCAGATTCCTAAGAGGATTATTTATTTATTCACACATTTCAACTATGAAATATTATGAAATATTATTTTATAAAAATTGCATATATTGCAATTCATGTGAATGCAAATCTTGCTCACCTGTCTTCCAAGCAGAAACATACTGCTTTGTGTAAATAGCTTTTCTTTCATGGCAAACTATGTGTTAAATCCTGCTGGCTCCCTCCCTCAGGTAGGAGGGAGAAGCATTACATATGCAGTCTTACATAAAATGACTGCAGTAACATTAGACAGGATCCTGTTAGCATAGGAGCTGACAATTCATATTGTTTCAATTATCGATGTTGAATGTTGTAAACTCCGAGGATTACTCAACAGAAATGATATTGAGAAAGAGGGAGATAACGGGAGATAAAAGACCAAGACCTCAAAGGATCCATTTGAGGAAGTGAAAAAGAATGAGAGTTGTCTAAAATACTGAATCCTTGTGATCCTCTAGGATCCTTGTGAATTATCCCAACTGTCAGCTTGACTCAAGAATCTGTTGTCTGAAGCTAACCCAGACTGGGATATATCTATAAGGAGTGCTAAAGTTTCATTTATCTGTATCTGTCTGAAGTATAGATGCTAGTTGCAAGCTGACAAAGGCCAGGTATCCCTCTTCAAAGAGTGCCAGTCCTAAAACACAATATTGGTTCACTCTCACATTGTTGAGTGCCACAACACAAAGATGGAAGTTTCTCAAGAGTTATTTTTACTTCTTCAAAGGCTAGCGTGGAAGTTGTTCGTCTGTTTGATTATGAATCTGAACTGTGGAACTTCACTGGCATCAGCTGACTCTCTAGTTTGGACCAATTAAGTATTTCACAAAAGAAGCCTGATTATTACCTAATGGCTGAGTTATAACTCCAAGGTTGATCAAAAGCCTCTTTTCTAAATTGACCAGCTCTTTCCCAAACATTTCCTGATAAAAGATTCCTATAATATTCTAGAATATACTCTCCCAGTTAAAAAGTACAACCACTAAGAAAGAAAAATAAGATATAATAATGTCTTTACAGAAAAAAAAAA
>NW_008823544.1:0-1890 GCF_000699105.1 Pygoscelis adeliae | reverse complement strand
GCAGATCTGGAGTGCCTGGTCGGCATGCTGGGAGCTCATCTCCTGGTTTGTGTCAAAACAAAGCACAAGGGAAGGATCACGTAACACGTGGCATGCTTCTGTTGATACAGCTGTATGAATGGGGGGGGAGATTTTTCCCCTTTTAGTACCAGTGTTATGTGCAGGGTCGTTAAATGCTAAAACATCACAGCCTTTAAGAACCTGTATAAATGTGTGCTTCCACAAGTGGTAGTGTCTGCCTTCTCTGTCAGAAATCCTGCATTTCAAACACTCCTTGAAAATGTCTCCTTTGTGCTGAGGGGACACTGCAAGACTTGATCCATTTGTGTTAAAGTTATTAAATTGATGGAGCTGTCCCTAAAAGAGTCTTTAATGGGTATTATGATAAAGTTCAGTTTCAAATGTGCCGGCAGTTTATTAAGCAAATTGTATTTTTCTTGCATTTTAGCACAAAACCATCTAAATGGACATTCATTTCCAATTTCTACATGTTTCATTATAGTTTAGATGAAGTAATTTCCTCGTCTGTAGCATAAAAGAGGGATATCACTTAACATTCTGCGATAGCATCCTGAATTGTTACTTTGTCTTGTGATTTTATTCCTCTATAGAACCCGGTACTTGAATATTTTCCGTAATTGCTTTTAGGTTGCATTGCTTGAATCAAGTGTGTGAATTTAAAACTAGTAAGAGACATTCAGTAGGAATACCGGCAGGAATCGTTGTCTCAGACTATCTGAACAGGGGAAACAATGAGCCTTTTGAGTTCAGTTGATCCAGCTGATGGCTCAAATGCCAGTAAGAAAGGCCAAAGTACTTTTGCTTTCCATTAGCCACAGGCTCGAAATATATCTGCGGTCAGTTAGTACCCATGGTACCTTGTTAAGCCGCAGTAGTTTGCTTGGATATTTGGGCCCTATTTCAAATGTTTGTCTTTTGCATATGCTCTGTCCCCAACAACCAGCTTGTTGTTCTTGTCACCAGCTGTGGTCTTCTAAGCCTATGTAAAAGTTCTGCCTCCAGAAAATAAAGAAATCACTTAGATGACGTTCCTATCCAGCACACAAAGGAAGACTTTAAAAAATAGGTGAGAAAAAATTTCTAAGCATTATGTCACTAATGAGGCATTATGTCACATAATGTCCCTATTATGTCACAAAATGTTCAATTTGTGACCTAACCATTTAAAATTGGAGGTCGCACTGATAGCTAGTTTAGGCATTTATGCTTCGGTACGGGCGTAATTCTTTGTTCGAGCACTTTGGGTTGCTAATTTCTCCCTTCTTTTACTAAGAACTGTGCTGCTGAATGTGTCACGGTCAGGAAGATTACTGTGTACCACTTGTAGTATACATCACAGTTTCTAAGAAGAATACAATTCAGAAAGTGTTTTATTGGTTGTTTGATGCAAATAACTTCTGATTCTTGGCTTTGGCCTTTAAAGTAGATTCCTAGGGGTGACATAAATGTTATTTAAATATAAAAATTGAAACAGTCACTTCATGTTGCCACCACACAGTCGAGACAGCACAAATTCGTTTTTATTTTTAAAATACCTTCTAATATTTCAGAATTGGTTGCCTGAAATCTAAGGCAGAAAATGCAGGTTAATTGAGCTTTTTTAACCTGCCCAGGATCTGTGGCCAGGCCTGTGGCAATCCATGGCAGAACAGTGAACTGATGGAAGAATCTTCTTCCTCTGCCACCAGCAAAACTCTGGATTTCTTGTTTAATATAATTTTCTGTCTGCCTGCTTCAGGGATCCCTTAGGCAACTATTGAAAATACAATAGGTATTTTATTCTGTACATATTGGTGAAGTTCCTTTAGAATTGCATAGGTTGAGACAGTGCCCTGGATAGGCCTTTCACAAGAAGCTCGTTTTTTTTTT
>NW_008823543.1:0-1865 GCF_000699105.1 Pygoscelis adeliae | reverse complement strand
GTGTAACCATCAGAAAGCTAAACGCCTGGTACTTGCTCAGCACTCTCTTTATTGTCGGAAGAGACAAGAAGCACATTCCTAGAGGGATTCATCCAATTTTAAGATAAGTTGGCTTATGCAATGAAAAAACCCATATGTTCCTCTGAAAACGGAGGCACCCTAAACCTCAGGATGAAAGAACACCATCGTAGATAAAGTAGGATAAAGTAGGAGTATATACTGGAGTCATTTGAGTTGACATATAAAATATGTATGAAAACCTGAACTCTACTTCTATTCTCTAATGTAGTGATATTTTTGTTCCTTAAGGCACCCTAGAGGAAAAGAAGATGAGAAAGAGTAAAAAAGTTCTATAGGAGGATATTCATTCTTGAGAAACAGTAAAAGGAAGGAACTCTTCTCTAGTGGGGACGAGCTTCTCACGTTGTGGGGCCTCTGCCCAGTGCTATCGGATGTTGAACATCCATTACTACCGATAGCCACAGAGTGACAGCTTTCATTTCTGACCCATTATTTTCGTTTTGAAGCTGAGAGGGAAGGTATATAGGAGAAAAATGAGAAGTAGGTCCTATGTGGCTATTGACAGACAGAAAACTATTCAAGCATGAGCTCAGTTGATGAATTTCGTTGGTAATAGGACATGAATTCTGCAGAGACTGGGGGTACTAAGAAGAAGGAAACACGGCTCGGGAGGGGTTGGCCACTGCATGACCCATGCAGGGATGTGGCTTGTTCTGTGATATGATTTCCCGTCCCTGTTTATAGACGTATAACTGGTAATGGCAGGGAGTCCCAAGAAAGTAGGAGGCCCTGCTGAGAGGAGCATCTAAGAAGTGTCTCCACTTGTGTCTTTGTGACAACTACTGTCTTGGCTGACACCCTGTGGGCTGAGACATCCTTGTCACTTAAAGTAAATAATTACATAAAAACAGAGTTCCTTCAGTTTCAGTTAAGGAAACAAGGATGCCTACTGAGAGTGCTGACAGTCACACATCATCTGTGGAGTAGGTTTGTGATGCGCGCTATTGGGAAAGAAATGCGTCAAAGACTTGTATATCAACATCACTTCAGCTCAGCTTTTCCTACTGCTGTTCTCCTTGGGATTTATTGGCTGAGCAAGAGGACAAGCTCTAAAAACCTCATATCACAGACGGTGTATTTTAAAACCCTTTTGCAAGTCCCTGGTTGATGGGGGAAAAATCTGGATTTAAGGATATACCCATGTGGTTTTTGAACATCACTATGAAGAAATGAGGAGAAAAAATAAACCAACAAAAGAATAAAAATTAGGGAAGAGCTGAAATGTGAATATCGATCAAGAGACACACTTAAGCATGCCTAGTCTGGTATAGGCAAAATATTTGCACAGATGTAAGCACAATTTCCATCTCATGTTTTTCATCTCCCATTGCTTTGGCTGGAGTATGAGTTTCACATACTTACGAGAAATACGGAAACTGATTCCCTAATTTTGCCCGACACCTCTGTATACTTGTCTATAGTTAAGAGAATGAAAACTGACAGATGATCTTGTCAGGGTCTGAGCTCTTTTAATCTGGCACTGCAACATCCCACCGCAGCAATAAACCCCAGGTGTATCCCATAAGCCCATAGAGCTTTTCCTGTCTGAGGCTGACCACTATCCAGGGGAAACGTCCCATCCACTTTCCTCTGCTCTGTTTCCCTGTCGTGGGAGGTGCACAGTCCAATTCCTTCCGAGTTTTGTCTTCAGGGAAATCCAGTCTGCGGTGTGCGTGGTGAGGCGTGCTGGGGATCACCTTTGCTCTTGAGTGGAGCGTTGGTTTTCCTGCTATCCATGCCACTTCAGCCCAGCTAAAATGCGATAGTAGCACTTCCATTCCTCC